>NW_027009564.1:0-43395 GCF_036934945.1 Oncorhynchus masou masou | reverse complement strand
CTCCTGTCCTCTCCTCGCCTCCTCTCCTCTGGACCACACTTATCTTTTTATACATTTTTATTCCCGTTTGATTCATTCTTTTTGCCACCAGAGATATTGGGGTACTTCCCAAATACCATCCTATTTCCTACATAGTACACTACTTTTGACCAGGGTCCACGATTTCCTTGTGAATGAAGCTGAATACCCAAGTCTGCAGAATCAGGGCCCATAGGGCTCAGGTCAGAAGTAGTGCACTTCACGGGAAATAGTATGTCATCTGGGAGGCAGCTATTCCTTTCCCGGTAACGTGATGGGAACCTCTAACTAGTCCACCTGGAACATTGCACTGACTGAGGGTTCTAATAATGCTAGAAGAATGGTCCACAGAAGGTAGCTTCCCCCCTTCCACACATCTTTGCGTTTTGTTGTCGATGGTGTTGGTCAAGTTTCTGATGGTGAAGCACTGCAGGGTGTAGGGGAACAGATTTTGGGATGCGGCCCCCATTGCTGACCCTCGGTAAGATGTTCACTAGTGATTTGGAAGGCGACACATTGCCTGTTTTGCTGTCGGGTGGGTTTTGAAGCTGCACGGGCCATGGATTAATTTATCACTCTCTTTATCACATCTTTCTTTACATTTTATTTAATTCTGTGTGTGAAAATGTCGTCTTTAATTAGAATGTCCAGAATTTCATCTAAACGTATAAAGCTGTTGATATTATCTTTTAAAAGGAGGGTCGAGGCTTGATGAGCACCAAGAGGAATAATGCCACTGCATTGCCTTAATATTGGAACCATTTGAAATCTTCTGACATGTATTTATTTATTTTTAGACGCTCTAGAGCTCCTCTCTTCTACTTCTCTTTTGGTGCAGTTTGGCCTGGAGTTGTTTCCGTAGTTGTCTGAATCGGAACAGTGTTTTGTTTTTGTTGTGTTATTGCCTGTTAGAGAACCTGCCCCTTAAGGTTATATTAATTAAGGTTATTCTGATGCCTTGTAATACAGTAATGACCTC
Source organism: Oncorhynchus masou masou (assembly GCF_036934945.1). Classification (NCBI taxonomy): domain Eukaryota; kingdom Metazoa; phylum Chordata; class Actinopteri; order Salmoniformes; family Salmonidae; genus Oncorhynchus; species Oncorhynchus masou. The sequence continues at coordinate 42,398 of NW_027009564.1, read as the reverse complement.
ATCCTTCTTCTAACCGAGATTCATCCCAAATGGCACCCTACTCCAGTTATAGTGAACTACTTTAGACCAGAGCTCTGGTCCAAGGTAGTGCTCTAGATAGGGAATAGGATTCTATTTGGGATGAATCCCAGGACATTAAGGTGATGGTGTTTAAACCCATGCAGTGGTCTTAACATTAGTAACGACAGGCAAGTTGATCACTTTTTATTGTACATGTATGTTTAGGAACCACGTTGCTTAGCGACCTGTTTTTATTGTACATGTATGTTTAGGGAACCACGTTGCTTACGACCTGTTTTTATTGTACAGGTTGTAAGCTTAGGAACCACGTTGTTTAGTGACCTGTTTGCATTGTACATGTATGTTTAGGAACCACGTTGCTTTAGCGTACCTGTTTGTATTTAACATGACTATAGATCAGCTTAGTTTGATGACTTTGGGGTGACGGCTCTGACAGCCCTCCTTGTAATGGGATAGATTTAGTTTGGTCCCAGTCTGTTGAAAGCTGTCATACCAACTCTTTGAACTCACTGTCGTATCAAACATGTTGGGCTTGACAAGTACAGCAAGGAAGTTGGCCAAGACCACAAAATAGATCTGGGATCAGACTAAGGAGGAAAGATGTATTTATTACCAGATCAATCACCATATAGGAAACCGTCTAACTACAGAATGTGAATTTCAGTTGAATCATAACCACTCCCTGAGATTCAAGGCCCAAACTATAACCTTTGCGTTCTCCTAAAAGGAATACCTGACAGGGTCAGTGAGAAGAAAGGCAGGTGTTACTGAATGGCAGTGAGGAGTTTAGGCCACGTGAAACAAACAATTTACTTTAAAGAGAATTAGTCACCATCGAAAGACCTCGTACCTGCTTGAGGTGGGTTATTGTCCTGGCAAATAAAATATTGCCCACTTTCAATAATGATTTTTATCCCTTTTTCTGTTTTAGTTCATTTTGATTTGAAAAAATTTGAAACTATTCAACTCTTGAACATGTATAACATTAGATTTAGGTTAAATATAAGTTTCACTTCGCAATTGTCTTGATCCATTTTGTAGAAGTAGATTTTTCCTTTCTTTGCCAAACAAGATGTAAATTAAGTTTAGGTTTTAATTTGTTTAAAACACGGAAATAGTTTATAAAGATTTATGGAGTATGTTTTAGTAGGAAACATTCTAACAAAAATGACTTAAATAGTCCATCTTGGTTGAGTGGAGGCTTTATAAATAAAGGGTCATATAAAATACTTCTGTTAGACTCTACTGACTGTCAAATCATCTGATGTGTTCCAAATGGCATCATATTCCCTATATAGTGACCCTGAAAAATAAAGTAGTGCACTACTCTATGGGTCGCGGACTAATGTAGTACACTACCCTTATGGACCCTGATCTAAAGTAGTGTATTACCCTAATGTAGTACCTACCCATGGTCTAAAGTAGTGCACTACCTTATGGACCCTGGAATAAAGTAGTGCACTACATAGGGAATAGGGTACTATATGAAACACTGTCTCATTAATACTGTAGATTGTTCTGTTCAGTGTTTGCTGTTTTAAATTAATCTCGTGTAAACATTGTCTTTGTGGCTTATACAGGTGATGTTGAAATGACTGTTGGGCCCTTTTTTTGTGCAGAGGCGGCAGGGACGGTGAAACTGTATGGATTTGGGATATTTATGTGAAACATCAAGGCTTTTGTGCAGTTTATTAAATCCTCTCCTGATTTAAATTGTGTGTTATCATGAAACTCTCACGCACGCGCGCACACAGTAGTGAACATCTTTTTCACAAGAGAACACAGATCTAATTCAGTTGATATAGGTTGCAATCGGTACTTGATTTAACAGTACTGATGTGTTTTGAGGTCGACCGAGGGAGAAAGCTTAGGGGCCTGCTGCCTTTCACTGAGGTATAGTAAACTGCCTGCTCCAACCACTCTCTTTTCCGCTTTCCTTGGCCGCTGCGGAAAATGCTTTAATGTGACGCAAACCGGAAGTGCATTCCCAAAGAAGGGATTAGGGCGGGGCCAAGATTAATTGTTAATGTGTGACTAAACTATCTTGCTGAACGTAAACACAACCCTAGAAGAAGACGGGTTGAAGACCTTCTGGTTTACATACGTGGTGGGACAGTCTGCCTGCGGGAATGCTCAATCCTCAAAGATCTTTATCTGAACTACCAAAGATGTCGGGTCCAAGCCAAGTTGAGAGGGCTGTTTTGGTAAGCAAAACTGGAAGGTTCGGGATCATGACAAGCTAGCTAACAACATAAATGGGTTAACCTTGGCTCGCTAGTTATTCACCGACGTCTAGCTAGCTATTTATCTTAGCCAACTATTGATTGTTATTATGAGTGTATATTTTTCTGCGTGATTTAAAAGGGACATTAAGGACACCTGCTGTGTCCATGACATAGACTGACCAGGTGAAAAGCTATGACCTCTTGTCACTTGTTAAATCCTCTTCAACCGGTGTCGACGAAGGGGATGACTGAGACCGGTTAATAAGGACTTTTTTCGACTTGAGAGATGGATGGTGTATGTGTGCCATAGGTGCCTGGTGCACCGGTTTGAGTCAATAACTGCAAAGCTGCTGGGTGTTTCCTGTGTGTGTCAAGAATGATCCACCACCCAAAGGACATCCAGCCAACTGGACACAACTGTGGGAAGCATTGGAGTCAACATGGGAGTCAGCATCCCTGTACGACTCAATATTAGGAAGGCGTCCTTAATGTTTTGTACACTCAATGCCGTAGCGCCTGACAGTGCCAAGAATAAAACTGCTCTGCTGCCTTGCGTCGGCAAGATCTGTTCTGCTGGTTGTCAATGACAACGTGATGTACAGTATGATCCAAGTTCTCATAATAGTCACGTTGAATGATTGTCACATTTACAGCCCTCGATGGGTGAGGTCACTGCTGCCCTGCCAACCCCATATATCTAGCCTTCTGTACACAGATCGACCTATAGATCCATGGGTGTCAAGCGTCACATTCAGTCCTCAAGGGTGGGCTTCATCCAAGAACTCCCCAGTGAGAGAAGATATATGCAGGGCTTTCTATATAGCTGGCTAGTATACAGAAGCAGGTCTCTTAAAGGTACTGGTATGTATGCAGATACACAGGCACAAGAGCAACATGTCTCTGTTGCTTCCTGTCAGATGACATTTCTACCATAGCGTTAGAATGATTCACTCTAATTCTATGATTCCTGCATTCAGGGAAGTAGAACCACAGCGTTCTCAGAACACCAGTGGAATTCTAATTGGAACCACGATAATGTAATCATTCTAGAACAGAATAAGCCTATCTACCCTTATCTCTGCTGACCACCACAATAACTATCTTGTTTGTCTCCTCTCTCTCTCTCTTTCACCCCACCCCTCTCTTGTTCTCTCGCTCCCTCCCTCCCTTCCTCAGGAGGAGGAGTTTAACTGGTTGCTGAAAGAGGAGGTCCATGCTGTTTTGAAGCAGCTCCAGGATATACTGAAGGTAAATATTAGCTCTGGGGTGAAGTTTCTCTTTGTACAGATCTAAGATCAGCTTCCTCTCCCTATCCTCACCTTACCGTTAGTGGGAGAAAATCCCAAACTGATCCACGATCAGCGTCTACAGTTGTGGCCAAAAGTTTTGAGAATGACACAAATATTAATTTTCACAAAGTCTGCTGCCTCAGTTTGTATGATGGCAAGTTGCATATACTCCAGAATATTATGAAGAGTGATCAGATGAATTGCAATTAATTGCAAACTCCCTATTTGTCATGCAAATGAACTGAATCCCCCAAAAACATTTCCACTGCATTTCAGCCCTGCCACAAAAGGACCAGCTGACATCATGTCAGTGATTCTCTTGTTAACACAGGTGTGAGTGTTGATGAGGACAAGGCTGGAGATCACTCTGTCATGCAGATTGAGTTTGAATAACAGACTGGAAGCTTCAAAAGGAGGGTGGTGCTTGGAATCATTGTTCTTCCTCTGTCATCCATGGTTACCTGCAAGGAAACATGTGCCATCATCATTGATTTGCACAAAATGGACTTCACAGGCAAGGATATTGCTGCCAGTAAAATTGCACTTAAATCAACCATTTATCAGATCATCAAGAACTTCAAGGAGAGCGGTTCAATTGTTGTGAAGAAGACTTCAGGGCGCCCAAGAAAGTGCAGCAAGCGCCAGGACCGTCTCCTAAAGTTTATTCAGCTGTGGGATCGGGGCACCACCAGTACAGAGCTTGCTCAGGAATGGCAGCAGGCAGGTGTGAGTGCATCTGCACGCACAGTGAGGCAAAGACTTTTGGAGGATGGCCTTGTGTCAAGAAGGGCAGCAAAGAAGCCACTTCTCTCCAGGGACAGACTGATATTCTGCAAAAGGTACAGGGATTGGACTGCTGAGGACTGGGGTAAAGACATTTTCTCTGATGAATCCCCTTTCTGATTGTTTGGGGCATCTGGAAAAAAGCTTGTCCAGAGAAGACAAGGTGAGCGCCACCATCAGTCCTGTGTCATGCCAACAGTAAAGCATCCTGAGACCATTCATGTGTGGGGTTGCTTCTCAGGCAAGGGACTGGGCTCACTCACAATTTTGCCTAAGAACACAGCCATGAATAAAGAATGGTACCAACACATCCTACGAGAGCGACTTCTCACAACCATCCAGGAACAGTTTGGAGGTGAACAATGCCTTTTCCAGCATGATGGAGCACCTTGCCATAACTAAGTGGCTCGGGGAACAAAACATCAATATTTTGGGTCCATGGCCAGGAAACTCCCCAGACCTTAATCCCATTGAGAACTTGTGGTCAAGTGGCGGGTGGACAAACCAAAAACCCACAAATTCTGGCAAACTGCAAGCATTAATTATGCAAGAATGGGCTGCCATCAGTCAGGATGTGGCCCAGAAGTTAATTGACAGCATGCCAGGGTGAATTGCAGAGGTCTTGAAAAAGAAGGGTCAACACTGCAAATATTGACTCTTTGCATCAATCAACTTCATGCAATTGTCAATAAAAGCCTTTGACACTTATGAAATGCTTGTAATTATACTTCAGTATTCCATAGTAACATCTGACAAAAAATATCTAAAGTCACTGAAGCAGCAAACTTTGTGGAAATTAATATTTGTGTCATTCTCAAAACTTTTGGCCACGACTGTAGGATCAACCTCACCCAACAACTAAGTATTGGCTCCATGGGATCAAAGAGCTCCGACCACAACACTGTCACTGAGGTGTCTAAACACTGCTGAGTTGTCAATATTGGGTTGGACCTGGCTGTGGTCCACTGACCCCATAGCCATCGAGGAGGATCCTATAAGAGGAGATTATCATGACCTAAGGATAAACCATGTAGAACAAGTGCATTCCAAGACATTTTTAACTTTGGCTAGGTTGTTGGTGTAACTAAATTCTTCAAATGTTGTTTGGTTTAGGCGTACTGTTGTCAGAGTGGATTGCTATTTGTACTCGCGCTTCTCAAGACATGTTATTGAATTATTGATGGAGATATTTACAGTGCTGTAACTAGATTGTGTACAGGTTTACTATACTGAAGCAACATGCAGCAATTTCATTGATTTGACTGAGTTACAGTTCATATGAGGAAATCAGTCAAATGAAATATATTCATTAGGCCCTAATCTATGGCTTTCACATGACTGGGAATACAGATATGCATCTGTTGGTCACACATACCTTGCAAAAAAAATGGGCCTCAGGATCTCGTCAGGTATTTTTGTGCATTCAAATTACCATAGATTAAAATGCAGTTGTTTGTTGTCCGTAGCTTACGCCTGCCCATACCATAATAACCCCACTGTCACCATGGGGCACTCTGTTCACAACGTTGATATCAGCAACCCGCTCGCCCACACAACGCCATACACGTGGTCTGCGGTTGTGAGGCCGGTTGGACGCACTGCCAAATGCTCTAAAACGAGGTTGGAGGTGGCTTATAGTAGAGAAATGAACATTCACTTTTCTGGCAACATCTGGTGGACATTCCTGCAGTCAGCACGCCAATTGCACACTCCCTCAACTGGAGACATCTGTGGCATTGTGTTGTGTGACACAACTGCACATTTTAGTGGCCTTTTATTGTCCCCAGCACAAGGTGCACCTGTGTAATGGTTATGCTGTTTAATCAGCTTCTTGATATGCCACACCTGTCAGGTGGATGGATTGTCTTGGCAAAGGAGAAATGCTCACTATCAGGGATGTAAACAAGTTTGAGCACAATTTTAACTCAGCTCATGAGACATGGGACCAACACTTTACTTGTTCAGTGTAGATTGTGTTCTATATAACTCGATTGTGTACTATATACAGTGGGGCAAAAAAGTATTTAGTCAGCCACCAATTGTGCAAGTTCTCCCACTTAAAAATATGAGCGAGGCCTGTAATTTTCATCATAGGTAGACTTACACTATGACAGACAAAATGAGGGGAAAAAATCCAGAAAATCACAATTTGCAAATAAATTCATGAAAAATCCTACAATGTGATTTTCTGGATTTTTTTTTTCTTCTCATTTTGTCTGTCATAGTTGAAGTGTACCTATGATGAAAATTACAGGCCTCGCTCATATTTTTAAGTGGGAGAACTTGCACAATTGGTGGCTGACTAAATACTTTTTTGCCCCACTGTAACTCGATTGTGTTCTATATAACTAGATTGTGTTCTGTATAACTAGATTGTGTTCTGTATAACTCGATTGTGTTCTGTATAACTCGATTGTGTTCTATATCACTCGATTGTGTTCTATATAACTCGATTGTGTTCTATATCACTCGATTGTGTTCTATATAACTCGATTGTGTTCTATGTTTATGTCACCAGGAGGCATCCAGGAGGTTCTCCATTCCCACCCCAGGACTGGAGAACCAACTGAAACAGGAGAACTTCATCCTGGGCAGCTCAACGTAAGACTTGGAGGGATTCATTCGTTGATTTGATTGGTTAATTGATCAGTTGGGTGATTTGATTGGTTGAGTTAGTGACTTCTGATTCTTTTATTAGCCATTTAAAAAAAACATAAAATGTGTCTCCTTGATTCATAGTCTGTTGTATTGCTATGTAAGACAGAAAACATGAATATTATGTAGATTATAAGAAACCCTGTCTAGTCCAGCCTAACGAAGACCTGTTGTTAACACATGACAGATTAGAAACGCATGTCGGATTATGGTCTTTACCTTTCCTTCTGGGGGCAACAGGTAGCCTAGTGGTTAGAGCAGGTAGCCTAGTGGTTAGAGCAGGTAGCCTAGTGGTTAGAGCAGGTAGCCTAGTGGTTAGAGCAGGTAGCCTAGTGGTTAGAGCAGGTAGCCTAGTGGTTAGAGCAGGTAGCCTAGTGGTTAGAGCAGGTAGCCTAGTGGTTAGAGCAGGTAGCCTAGTGGTTAGAGCAGGTAGCCTAGTGGTTAGAGCAGGTAGCCTAGTGGTTAGGCTGCCTTGTTGCACCTATTTAAAGTTTAGAAGCCAGTCCCAACGTGTGTGTGTGTGTGTGTGTGTGTGTGTGTGTGTGTGCTTCAGGTCCATGGCTGTACGTACTGTATGTGTCTTGGTGGAGGGAAAAACTCCCGTCTGTTAACAGTTTGTTATAGTGGAGGGCTTGTTTATACATTACACAGCCTTCTGTTTACAGACACCATCAACAACACGTTTCTAATCTGCCGGGACGTGAGTCTATGACAAGGTGACATTATGACAGGACTCAGGTCAACAGTAGTGTGTAGGGGACAGGGTTCTGTCTGGGACTTCCACAGTGTCATTATGACAGGACTCAGGTCAACAGTAGTGTGTAGGGGACAGGGTTCTGTCTGGGACTTCCACAGTGTCATTATGACAGGACTCAGGTCAACAGTAGTGTGTAGGGGACAGGGTTCTGTCTGGGACTTCCACAGAGTCATTATGACAGGACTCAGGTCAACAGTAGTGTGTAGGGGACAGGGTTCTGTCTGGGACTTCCACAGTGTCATTATGACAGGACTCAGGTCAACAGTAGTGTGTAGGGGACAGGGTTCTGTCTGGGACTTCCACAGTGTCGTTATGACAGGACTCAGGTCAACAGTAGTGTGTAGGGGACAGGGTTCTGTCTGGGACTTCCACAGTGTCATTATGACAGGACTCAGGTCAACAGTAGTGTGTAGGGACAGGGTTCTGTCTGGGACTTCCACAGTGTCATTATGACAGGACTCAGGTCAACAGTAGTGTGTAGGGGACAGGGTTCTGTCTGGGACTTCCACAGTGTCATTATGACAGGACTCAGGTCAACAGTAGTGTGTAGGGGACAGGGTTCTGTCTGGGACTTCCACAGTGTCATTATGACAGGACTCAGGTCAACAGTAGTGTGTAGGGGACAGGGTTCTGTCTGGGACTTCCACAGTGTCGTTATGACAGGACTCAGGTCAACAGTAGTGTGTAGGGGACAGGGTTCTGTCTGGGACTTCCACAGTGTCATTATGACAGGACTCAGGTCAACAGTAGTGTGTAGGGGACAGGGTTCTGTCTGGGACTTCCACAGTGTCGTTATGACAGGACTCAGGTCAACAGTAGTGTGTAGGGGACAGGGTTCTGTATGGGACTTCCACAGTGTCGTTATGACAGGACTCAGGTCAACAGTAGTGTGTAGGGGACAGGGTTCTGTCTGGGACTTCCACAGTGTCGTTATGACAGGACTCAGGTCAACAGTAGTGTGTAGGGGACAGGGTTCTGTCTGGGACTTCCACAGTGTCGTTATGACAGGACTCAGGTCAACAGTAGTGTGTAGGGGACAGGGTTCTGTCTGGGACTTCCACAGTGTCATTATGACAGGACTCAGGTCAACAGTAGTGTGTAGGGGACAGGGTTCTGTCTGGGACTTCCACAGTGTCATTATGACAGGACTCAGGTCAACAGTAGTGTGTAGGGGACAGGGTTCTGTCTGGGACTTCCACAGTGTCGTCATGACAGGACTCAGGTCAACAGTAGTGTGTAGGGGACAGGGTTCTGTCTGGGACTTCCACAGTGTCGTTATGACAGGACTCAGGTCAACAGTAGTGTGTAGGGGACAGGGTTCTGTCTGGGACTTCCACAGTGGCGTTATGACAGTCTTGTGAGTCCTGCTGTCTTGTCTTCACAGCATGGACCAGGTGAAAGGAGTACTGACTCTACAGGGAGAAGCCCTGACTCAAGCTGTGAGTGTCTCCTTCCTCTGGTTCTAGACTGTTCTCTGTAAACATTCTCACCGGCAGTGTTTGACTGTGTTTTAGTAGAGAACATGTCACAATGTCAGGTTCTGTCTGTAATGTGTTTTAGTACAGAGAACATGTCACAATGTCAGGTTCTGTCTGTAATGTGTTTTAGTACAGAGAACATGTCACAATGTCAGGTTCTGTCTGTAATGTGTTTTAGTACAGAGAACATGTCACAATGTCAGGTTCTGTCTGTAATGTGTTTTAGTAGAGAACATGTCACAATGTCAGGTTCTGCCTGTAATGTGTTTTAGTACAGAGAACATGTCACAATGTCAGGTTCTGTCTGTAATGTGTTTTAGTACAGAGAACATGTCACAATGTCAGGTTCTGTCTGTAATGTGTTTTAGTACAGAGAACATGTCACAATGTCAGGTTCTGTCTGTAATGTGTTTTAGTAGAGAACATGTCACAATGTCAGGTTCTGTCTGTAATGTGTTTTAGTAGAGAACATGTCACAATGTCAGGTTCTGCCTGTAATGTGTTTTAGTACAGAGAACATGTCACAATGTCAGGTTCTGTCTGTAACGTGTTTTAGTAGAGAACATGTCACAATGTCAGGTTCTGTCTGTAATGTGTTTTAGTAGAGAACATGTCACAATGTCAGGTTCTGTCTGTAATGTGTTTTAGTACAGAGAACATGTCACAATGTCAGGTTCTGTCTGTAATGTGTTTTAGTAGAGAACATGTCACAATGTCAGGTTCTGTCTGTAATGTGTTTTAGTACAGAGAACATGTCACAATGTCAGGTTCTGTCTGTAATGTGTTTGATTGCTTTGTCTTGGAAGGACATCAATCTGAAAACTGCCAAAAGCAACCAAGTGATGCATTTCACATTCAGGGATGATAAGCACTGGAAATTACAACAGGTGAGTGTGTGTGTGTGTGTATGTGTGTGTGTGTGGTTTCAAGTTGTAATGTCATGTGCACAAGTACAGTGAAATGCCTTTGTTGCAACCTCTAAACCAAGAACCATCAACTAGATTCAGTCACAACTTTTTCTTGAGAGGATGGTCGGGAGTCAGAACAAAATAAAACCAATATTTATAGACTGCGAATTGACCGCAAGAAGCCTCAACAGATATAATATTAGACAAAAACCATTCATCATTTCAAACCTTGATTACATTTGGGGACTTGGCCCTGCGTCGGGTGCCGTCTTTCAGATGGGACGTTTAAAATGGGTGTCCTGACTCTCTGTGGTCATTCAAAATCCCATAGTAGGGGTGTACACCCTGGTGTCATGGCTAAATACCCAACCTGGCCACATTCCTAAATTCCTGTCTCTCCCTCAGATCTAACAATACTGACTCTGTCCTCGTCTCTCCCTCAGATCTAATAATACTGACTCTGTCTCTCCCTCAGATCTAATAATACTGACTCTGTCCTCGTCTCTCCCTCAGATCTAATAATACTGACTCGTCTCTCCCTCAGATCTAATAATACTGACTCTGTCTCTCCCTCAGATCTAATAATACTGACTCTGTCCCTGTCTCAGATCTAATAATACTGACTCTGTCCCTGTCTCAGATCTAATAATACTGACTCTGTCCCTGTCTCTCCCTCAGATCTAATAATACTGACTCTGTCCCTGTCTCTCCCTCAGATCTAATAATACTGACTCTGTCCCTGTCTCAGATCTAATAATACTGACTCTGTCCCTGTCTCTCCCTCAGATGTAATAATACTGACTCTGTCCCTGTCTCAGATCTAATAATACTGACTCTGTCCCTGTCTCAGATCTAACAATACTGACTCTGTCCCTGTCTCAGATCTAATAATACTGACTCTGTCCCTGTCTCTCCCTCAGATCTAACAATACTGACTCTGTCCCTGTCTCAGATCTAACAATACTGACTCTGTCCCTGTCTCAGATCTAATAATACTGACTCTGTCCCTGTCTCAGATCTAACAATACTGACTCTGTCCCTGTCTCAGATCTAATAATACTGACTCTGTCCCTGTCTCAGATCTAATAATACTGACTCTGTCCCTGTCTCTCCCTCAGATGTAATAATACTGACTCTGTCCCTGTCTCAGATCTAATAATACTGACTCTGTCCCTGTCTCAGATCTAACAATACTGACTCTGTCCCTGTCTCAGATCTAATAATACTGACTCTGTCCCTGTCTCAGATCTAATAATACTGACTCTGTCCCTGTCTCAGATCTAATAATACTGACTCTGTCCCTGTCTCAGATCTAATAATACTGACTCTGTCCCTGTCTCAGATCTAATAATACTGACTCTGTCCCTGTCTCTCCCTCAGATCTAATAATACTGACTCTGTCCTCGTCTCAGATCTAATAATACTGACTCTGTCTCTGTCTCAGATCTAATAATACTGACTCTGTCTCTGTCTCAGATCTAATAACACTGACTCTGTCTCTGTCTCAGATCTAATAACACTGACTCTGTCCCTGTCTCAGATCTAATAATACTGACTCTGTCCCCGTCTCAGATCTAATAATACTGACTCTGTCCCTGTCTCAGATCTAATAATACTGACTCTGTCCCTGTCTCAGATCTAATAATACTGACTCTGTCCCTGTCTCAGATCTAATAATACTGACTCTGTCCCTGTCTCAGATCTAATAATACTGACTCTGTCCCTGTCTCAGATCTAATAATACTGACTCTGTCCCTGTCTCAGATCTAATAATACTGACTCTGTCCCTGTCTCAGATCTAATAATACTGACTCTGTCCCTGTCTCAGATCTAATAATACTGACTCTGTCCCCGTCTCAGATCTAATAATACTGACTCTGTCCCTGTCTCAGATCTAATAATACTGACTCTGTCCCTGTCTCAGATCTAATAATACTGACTCTGTCCCTGTCTCAGATCTAATAATACTGACTCTGTCCCCGTCTCAGATCTAATAATACTGACTCTGTCCCTGTCTCAGATCTAATAATACTGACTCTGTCCCTGTCTCAGATCTAATAATACTGACTCTGTCCCTGTCTCTCCCTCAGATCTAATAATACTGACTCTGTCCCTGTCTCAGATCTAATAATACTGACTCTGTCCCTGTCTCAGATCTAATAATACTGACTCTGTCCCTGTCTCAGATCTAATAATACTGACTCTGTCCCTGTCTCAGATCTAATAATACTGACTCTGTCCCTGTCTCAGATCTAATAATACTGACTCTGTCCCTGTCTCAGATCTAATAATACTGACTCTGTCCCTGTCTCAGATCTAATAATACTGACTCTGTCCCCGTCTCTCCCTCAGATCTAATAACACTGACTCTGTCCCTGTCTCTCCCTCAGATCTAATAATACTGACTCTGTCCTCGTCTCAGATCTAATAACACTGACTCTGTCCTCTCTCAGATCTAATAATACTGACTCTGTCCCTGTCTCAGATCTAATAATACTGACTCTGTCCCTGTCTCAGATCTAATAACACTGACTCTGTCCCTGTCTCTCCCTCAGATCTAATAATACTGACTCTGTCCTCGTCTCAGATCTAATAACACTGACTCTGTCCTCATCTCAGATCTAATAATACTGACTCTGTCCCTGTCTCTCCTCAGATCTAATAATACTGACTCTGTCCTCGTCTCAGATCTAATAATACTGACTCTGTCCCTGTCTCAGATCTAATAATACTGACTCTGTCCCTGTCTCAGATCTAATAATACTGACTCTGTCCCTGTCTCAGATCTAATAATACTGACTCTGTCCCTGTCTCAGATCTAATAATACTGACTCTGTCCTCAATCTCAGATCTAATAATACTGACTCTGTCCCTGTCTCTCCTCAGATCTAATAATACTGACTCTGTCCCTGTCTCAGATCTAATAATACTGACTCTGTCCTCGTCTCAGATCTAATAATACTGACTCTGTCCCTGTCTCTCCCTCAGATCTAATAATACTGACTCTGTCCCTGTCTCTCCCTCAGATCTAATAATACTGACTCTGTCCCTGTCTCAGATCTAATAATACTGACTCTGTCCCTGTCTCAGATCTAATAATACTGACTCTGTCCCTGTCTCAGATCTAATAATACTGACTCTGTCCCTGTCTCAGATCTAATAATACTGACTCTGTCCCTGTCCCTCAGATCTAATAATACTGACTCTGTCCCCGTCTCTCCCTCAGATCTAATAATACTGACTCTGTCCCCCGTCTCAGATCTAATAATACTGACTCTGTCCCTGTCTCAGATCTAATAATACTGACTCTGTCCCTGTCTCAGATCTAATAATACTGACTCTGTCCCTGTCTCAGATCTAATAATACTGACTCTGTCCTCGTCTCAGATCTAATAATACTGACTCTGTCCCTGTCTCTCCCTCAGATCTAATAATACTGACTCTGTCCCTGTCTCTCCCTCAGATCTAATAATACTGACTCTGTCCCTGTCTCAGATCTAATAATACTGACTCTGTCCCTGTCTCAGATCTAATAATACTGACTCTGTCCCTGTCTCAGATCTAATAATACTGACTCTGTCCCTGTCTCAGATCTAATAATACTGACTCTGTCCCTGTCTCAGATCTAATAATACTGACTCTGTCCCTGTCTCAGATCTAATAATACTGACTCTGTCCCTGTCTCAGATCTAACAATACTGACTCTGTCCCTGTCTCAGATCTAATAATACTGACTCTGTCCCTGTCTCAGATCTAATAATACTGACTCTGTCCCTGTCTCTCCCTCAGATCTAATAATACTGACTCTGTCCCTGTCTCAGATCTAATAACACTGACTCTGTCCCTGTCTCTCCCTCAGATCTAATAACACTGACTCTGTCCTCGTCTCAGATCTAATAATACTGACTCTGTCCTCATCTCAGATCTAATAATACTGACTCTGTCCCTGTCTCTCCCTCAGATCTAATAATACTGACTCTGTCCCTGTCTCTCCCTCAGATCTAATAACACTGACTCTGTCCTCGTCTCAGATCTAATAATACTGACTCTGTCCTCATCTCAGATCTAATAATACTGACTCTGTCCCTGTCTCTCCCTCAGATCTAATAATACTGACTCTGTCCCTCGTCTCAGATCTAATAACACTGACTCTGTCCCTGTCTCAGATCTAATAATACTGACTCTGTCCCTGTCTCTCCCTCAGATCTAATAATACTGACTCTGTCCCTGTCTCAGATCTAACAATACTGACTCTGTCTCTCCCTCAGATCTAATAATACTGACTCTGTCCCTGTCTCAGATCTAATAATACTGACTCTGTCCCTGTCTCAGATCAAATAATACTGACTCTGTCCCTGTCTCAGATCAAATAATACTGACTCTGTCCCTGTCTCAGATCTAATAATACTGACTCTGTCCCTGTCTCAGATCTAATAATACTGACTCTGTCCCTGTCTCAGATCTAATAATACTGACTCTGTCCCTGTCTCAGATCTAATAATACTGACTCTGTCCCTGTCTCAGATCTAATAATACTGACTCTGTCCCTGTCTCAGATCTAATAATACTGACTCTGTCCCTGTCTCAGATCTAATAATACTGACTCTGTCCCTGTCTCTGTCTCAGATCTAATAATACTGACTCTGTCCCTGTCTCAGATCTAATAATACTGACTCTGTCCTCGTCTCAGATCTAATAATACTGACTCTGTCCCTGTCTCTCCCTCAGATCTAATAATACTGACTCTGTCCCTGTCTCTCCCTCAGATCTAATAATACTGACTCTGTCCCTGTCTATCCCTCAGATCTAATAATACTGACTCTGTCCCTGTCTCAGATCTAATAATACTGACTCTGTCCCCGTCTCTCCCTCAGATCTAATAATACTGACTCTGTCCCTGTCTCAGATCTAATAATACTGACTCTGTCCCTGTCTCAGATCTAATAATACTGACTCTGTCCCTGTCTCAGATCTAATAATACTGACTCTGTCCCTGTCTCAGATCTAATAATACTGACTCTGTCCCCGTCTCTCCCTCAGATCTAATAATACTGACTCTGTCCCTGTCCCTCAGATCTAATAATACTGACTCTGTCCCTGTCTCAGATCTAATAATACTGACTCTGTCCCTGTCTCAGATCTAATAATACTGACTCTGTCCCTGTCTCAGATCTAATAATACTGACTCTGTCCCTGTCTCTGTCTCAGATCTAATAATACTGACTCTGTCCTCGTCTCAGATCTAATAATACTGACTCTGTCCCTGTCTCAGATCTAATAATACTGACTCTGTCCCTGTCTCAGATCTAATAATACTGACTCTGTCCCTGTCTCAGATCTAATAATACTGACTCTGTCCCCGTCTCAGATCTAATAATACTGACTCTGTCCCTGTCTCTCTCTCAGATCTAATAATACTGACTCTGTCCCTGTCTCAGATCTAATAATACTGACTCTGTCCCTGTCTCAGATCTAATAATACTGACTCTGTCCCTGTCTCAGATCTAATAATACTGACTCTGTCCCTGTCTCAGATCTAATAATACTGACTCTGTCCCTGTCTCAGATCTAATAATACTGACTCTGTCCCTGTCTCAGATCTAATAATACTGACTCTGTCCCTGTCTCAGATCTAATAATACTGACTCTGTCCCTGTCTCAGATCTAATAATACTGACTCTGTCCCCGTCTCAGATCTAATAATACTGACTCTGTCCCCGTCTCAGATCTAATAATACTGACTCTGTCCCTGTCTCAGATCTAATAATACTGACTCTGTCCCTGTCTCAGATCTAATAATACTGACTCTGTCCCTGTCTCTCCCTCAGATCTAATAATACTGACTCTGTCCCTGTCTCAGATCTAATAATACTGACTCTGTCCCCGTCTCAGATCTAATAATACTGACTCTGTCCCTGTCTCTCTCTCAGATCTAATAATACTGACTCTGTCCCTGTCTCAGATCTAATAATACTGACTCTGTCCCTGTCTCAGATCTAATAATACTGACTCTGTCCCTGTCTCAGATCTAATAATACTGACTCTGTCCCTGTCTCAGATCTAATAATACTGACTCTGTCCCTGTCTCAGATCTAATAATACTGACTCTGTCCCTGTCTCAGATCTAATAATACTGACTCTGTCCCCGTCTCAGATCTAATAATACTGACTCTGTCCCTGTCTCTCTCTCAGATCTAATAATACTGACTCTGTCCCTGTCTCAGATCTAATAATACTGACTCTGTCCCTGTCTCAGATCTAATAATACTGACTCTGTCCCTGTCTCAGATCTAATAATACTGACTCTGTCCCTGTCTCAGATCTAATAATACTGACTCTGTCCCTGTCTCAGATCTAATAATACTGACTCTGTCCCTGTCTCAGATCTAATAATACTGACTCTGTCCCTGTCTCAGATCTAATAATACTGACTCTGTCCCTGTCTCAGATCTAATAATACTGACTCTGTCCCTGTCTCAGATCTAATAATACTGACTCTGTCCCCCGTCTCAGATCTAATAATACTGACTCTGTCCCTGTCTCTCCCTCAGATCTAATAATACTGACTCTGTCCCTGTCTCAGATCTAATAATACTGACTCTGTCCCTGTCTCAGATCTAATAATACTGACTCTGTCCCTGTCTCAGATCTAATAATACTGACTCTGTCCCTGTCTCAGATCTAATAATACTGACTCTGTCCCTGTCTCAGATCTAATAATACTGACTCTGTCCCTGTCTCAGATCTAATAATACTGACTCTGTCCCCGGCTCTCCCTCAGATCTAATAACACTGACTCTGTCCCTGTCTCTCCTCAGATCTAATAATACTGACTCTGTCCTCGTCTCAGATCTAATAACACTGACTCTGTCCTCGTCTCAGATCTAATAATACTGACTCTGTCCCTGTCTCAGATCTAATAATACTGACTCTGTCCCTGTCTCAGATCTAATAACACTGACTCTGTCCCTGTCTCAGATCTAATAATACTGACTCTGTCCCGCCTCAGATCTAATAACACTGACTCTGATCTAATAATAATACTGACTCTGTCCCTGTCTCAGATCTAATAATACTGACTCTGTCCCTGTCTCAGATCTAATAATACTGACTCTGTCCCTGTCTCAGATCTAATAATACTGACTCTGTCCTGTCTCAGATCTAATAATACTGACTCTGTCCCTGTCTCTCCTCAGATCTAATAATACTGACTCTGTCCCTGTCTCTCCCTCAGATCTAATAATACTGACTCTGTCCCTGTCTCAGATCTAATAATACTGACTCTGTCCCTGTCTCAGATCTAATAATACTGACTCTGTCCCTGTCTCAGATCTAATAATACTGACTCTGTCCCTGTCTCAGATCTAATAATACTGACTCTGTCCCTGTCTCAGATCTAATAATACTGACTCTGTCCCTGTCTCAGATCTAATAATACTGACTCTGTCCCTGTCTCAGATCTAACAATACTGACTCTGTCCCTGTCTCAGATCTAATAATACTGACTCTGTCCCTGTCTCAGATCTAATAATACTGACTCTGTCCCTGTCTCTCCCTCAGATCTAATAATACTGACTCTGTCCCTGTCTCAGATCTAATAACACTGACTCTGTCCCTGTCTCAGATCTAATAATACTGACTCTGTCCCTGTCTCAGATCTAATAATACTGACTCTGTCCCTGTCTCTCCCTCAGATCTAATAATACTGACTCTGTCCCTGTCTCTCCCTTCAGATCTAATAACACTGACTCTGTCCCTGTCTCAGATCTAATAATACTGACTCTGTCCTCATCTCAGATCTAATAATACTGACTCTGTCCCTGTCTCTCCCTCAGATCTAATAATACTGACTCTGTCCCTGTCTCAGATCTAATAACACTGACTCTGTCCCTGTCTCAGATCTAATAATACTGACTCTGTCCCTGTCTCAGATCTAATAATACTGACTCTGTCCCTGTCTCAGATCTAACAATACTGACTCTGTCCTCCCTCAGATCTAATAATACTGACTCTGTCCCTGTCTCAGATCTAATAATACTGACTCTGTCCCTGTCTCAGATCTAATAATACTGACTCTGTCCCTGTCTCTGTCTCAGATCTAATAATACTGACTCTGTCCCTGTCTCAGATCTAATAATACTGACTCTGTCCCTGTCTCAGATCTAATAATACTGACTCTGTCCCTGTCTCAGATCTAATAATACTGACTCTGTCCCTGTCTCAGATCTAATAATACTGACTCTGTCCCTGTCTCAGATCTAATAATACTGACTCTGTCCCTGTCTCAGATCTAATAATACTGACTCTGTCCCTGTCTCAGATCTAATAATACTGACTCTGTCCCTGTCTCTGTCTCAGATCTAATAATACTGACTCTGTCCCTGTCTCAGATCTAATAATACTGACTCTGTCCTCGTCTCAGATCTAATAATACTGACTCTGTCCCTGTCTCTCCCTCAGATCTAATAATACTGACTCTGTCCCCTGTCTCTCCTCAGATCTAATAATACTGACTCTGTCCCTGTCTATCCCTCAGATCTAATAATACTGACTCTGTCCCTGTCTCAGATCTAATAATACTGACTCTGTCCCCGTCTCTCCCTCAGATCTAATAATACTGACTCTGTCCCTGTCTCAGATCTAATAATACTGACTCTGTCCCTGTCTCAGATCTAATAATACTGACTCTGTCCCTGTCTCAGATCTAATAATACTGACTCTGTCCCTGTCTCAGATCTAATAATACTGACTCTGTCCCTGTCTCAGATCTAATAATACTGACTCTGTCCCTGTCTCAGATCTAATAATACTGACTCTGTCCCTGTCTCAGATCTAATAATACTGACTCTGTCCCTGTCTCTCCCTCAGATCTAATAATACTGACTCTGTCCCTGTCTCAGATCTAATAATACTGACTCTGTCCCTGTCTCAGATCTAATAATACTGACTCTGTCCCTGTCTCAGATCTAATAATACTGACTCTGTCCCTGTCTCAGATCTAATAATACTGACTCTGTCCCTGTCTCAGATCTAATAATACTGACTCTGTCCCTGTCTCAGATCTAATAATACTGACTCTGTCCCTGTCTCAGATCTAATAATACTGACTCTGTCCCTGTCTCTGTCTCAGATCTAATAATACTGACTCTGTCCCTGTCTCAGATCTAATAATACTGACTCTGTCCCTGTCTCAGATCTAATAATACTGACTCTGTCCCTGTCTCAGATCTAATAATACTGACTCTGTCCCTGTCTCAGATCTAATAATACTGACTCTGTCCCTGTCTCAGATCTAATAATACTGACTCTGTCCCTGTCTCAGATCTAATAATACTGACTCTGTCCCCGTCTCTCCCTCAGATCTAATAACACTGACTCTGTCCCCGTCTCTCCCTCAGATCTAATAATACTGACTCTGTCCCTGTCTCAGATCTAATAATACTGACTCTGTCCCTCAGATCTAATAATACTGACTCTGTCCCTCTCTCCTCAGATCTAATAATACTGACCCTGTCTAATAATACTCCCTCAGATCTAATAATACTGACTCTGTCCCTGTCTCAGATCTAATAACACTGACTCTGTCCCTGTCTCAGATCTAATAACACTGACTCTGTCCCTGTCTCAGATCTAATAATACTGACTCTGTCCCTGTCTCAGATCTAATAATACTGACTCTGTCCCTGTCTCAGATCTAATAACACTGACTCTGTCCCTGTCTCAGATCTAATAATACTGACTCTGTCCCTGTCTCAGATCTAATAATACTGACTCTGTCCCTGTCTCAGATCTAATAATACTGACTCTGTCCCTGTCTCAGATCTAATAATACTGACTCTGTCCCTGTCTCAGATCTAATAATACTGACTCTGTCCCTGTCTCAGATCTAATAATACTGACTCTGTCCCCCGTCTCAGATCTAATAATACTGACTCTGTCCCCGTCTCAGATCTAATAATACTGACTCTGTCCCCTGTCTCAGATCTAATAATACTGACTCTGTCCCCGTCTCTCCCCAGATCTAATAATACTGACTCTGTCCCCGTCTCAGATCTAATAATACTGACTCTGTCCCCGCCTCTCCCTCAGATCTAATAATACTGACTCTGTCCCCGAGATCTAATAATACTGACTCTGTCCCTGTCTCAGATCTAATAATACTGACTCTGTCCCTGTCTCAGATCTAATAATACTGACTCTGTCCCTGTCTCAGATCTAATAATACTGACTCTGTCCCTGTCTCTCCTCAGATCTAATAATACTGACTCTGTCCCTGTCTCAGATCTAATAATACTGACTCTGTCCCGTCTCTCCCTCAGATCCAGGATGCCAGGAACTAGGAACAGGTTTCGCAGCTGCTGAGTGGTAGAGATGAGAGCAGACTGGGGCCGAGGTCAACAAGGTAGGAACACACACACAGCTACCACTTTAAGACTGGGGCCGAGTCAACAAGGTAGGAACACACACACAGCTACCACTTTAAGACTGGGGCCGAGGTCAACCACACACACAGCTTAAGACTGGGGCCGAGGTCAACAAGGTAGGAACACACACACAGCTACCACTTTAAGACTGGGGCCGAGGTCAACAAGGTAGGAACACACACACAGCTACCACTTTAAGACTGGGGCCGAGGTCAACAAGGTAGGAACACACACACAGCTACCACTTTAAGACTGGGGCCGAGGGTAATGAGTTCGTTTCCACCAGGGAAAACTCTGATAATTACTGTCAGAAATAAACCGCTTTCTGTGTCATAGCGGAGCTAACAGATATAGCAGAGCTATCAGGAAGTGGTTTTCCTCATTTTCTATGTCAACACTACACATCATTAGACTACACTACACGTCATTAGACGACACTACACGCCATTAGACCACACGACACGTCATTAGACGACACGACACGCCATTAGACGACACGACACGCCATTAGACGACACGACACGCATTAGACGACACGACACGTCATTAGACTGCACGACACGCATTAGACGACACGCATTAGACGACACGACACGCCATTAGACGCACTACACGCCATTAGGACGACACGACACGCCATTAGGACGACACGACACGCCATTAGACTGACTACACACGCCATTAGACTACACTACACATCATTAGTCTACACATTATTCTACATTACACATCATTAGTCTACACATTAGTCTACACATCATTAGTCTACACTACACATCATTGGTCTACACGTCACTGGTCTACACTACACGTCACTAGTCTACATGCACGCCTAGTCTACACTACACGCCATTAGTCTACACGACACGCCATTAGTCTACACGACACGCCATTAGACTACACTACACGCCATTAGACTGCACTACACGCCATTAGACTACACTACACGCCATTAGACCACTGCACGCCATTAGACTAAACGCCATTAGACTACACACCATTAGTTAGACTACATACCATTAGTCTACACTACATACCATTAGTCTACACTACACACCATTAGTCTACACTACATACCATTAGTCTACACGCCATTAGACTACACTACACGCCATTAGACTACACTTAGACTACACTACACACCATTAGACACATCATTAGTCTACACGACACGCCATTAGACGACACTACACGCCATTAGACGACACTACACGCCATTAGACTACACTACACGCCATTAGACGAGACTTAGACGACGACACGCCATTAGACGACACGACACGCCATTAGCTCGACACGACACATTAGTCTACATTTACGCCATTAGTCTACACGACACGCCATTAGTCTACACGACACGCCATTAGTCTACACGACACTCCATTAGTCTACACGAGCTATTAGTCTACACGACACGCCATTAGTCTACACGACACGCCATTAGTGAACGCCATTAGTCACACGCCATTAGCTCTGACGCCATTAGTCTACACACGTGACACGCCATTAGTCTACACGACACGCTTAGTCTACACGACACGCCATTAGTCTACACGACACGCCATTAGTCTACACGACACGCCATTAGTCTACACGACACGCCATTAGTCTACACGACACGGATTACCATTAGTCTACACGACATCCATTAGTCTACACGACACGCCATTAGTCTAAGAGGCCATTAGTCTACACGACACGCCATTAGACTACTCCGCCATTAGACTACACGTCATTAGACTACACAACATTAACATTAGACTACACACCATTAGTCTACACTGACTACACTCCATTAGACTACACTCACACCATTAGACTACACATCATTTGTCTACACTACACAACATTAGACTACACACCATTAGTCTACACTACACACCATTAGACTACACTACACACCATTAGACTACACTACACACCATTAGACTACACTACACACCATTAGACTACACATCATTAGTCTACACATAATTTGTCTACACTACACACCATTAGACTACACATCATTAGACTGGACTACACGCCATTAGACTAGACTACACGCCATTAGACTAGACTACACGCCATTAGACTAGACTACACGCCATTAGACTAGACTACACGCCATTAGACTAGACTACACGCCTAGACTACACGCCATTACCTACACGCCATTAGACTAGACTACACGCCATTAGACTAGACTACCGCCATTAGACTAGACTACACGCCATTAGACTAGACTACACGCCCCATTAGGACTAGACTACACGCCATTAGACTAGACTACACGCCATTAGACTGACTACACGCCATTAGACTAGACTACACGCCATTAGACTAGACGATTAGACTAGACTACACGCCATTAGACTAGACTACACGCCATTAGACTAGACTACACGCCATTAGACTAGACTACACGCCATTAGACTAGACTACACGCCATTAGACTAGACTACACGCCATTAGACTAGACTACACGCCATTAGACTAGACTACACGCCATTAGACTAGACTACACGCCATTAGACTAGACTACACCATTTTAGACTAGACACACGCCATTAGGACTAGACTACACGCCATTAGACTAGACTACACGGACTAGACTACACGCCATTAGACTAGACTACACGGATTAGAGACTACACGCCATTAGACTAGACTACACGACTAATGGGTATTAGACTAGACTACACGCCATTAGACTAGACTACACGATTAGACTAGACTACACGCCATTAGACTAGACTACACGCCATTAGACTAGACTACACGCCATTAGACTAGACCCATTAGACTAGACTACACTCACACGCCATTAGACTAGACTACACGCTCACGCCATTAGACTACACTACACGCCACGCCGACTAGACTACACTCACACGCCATTAGACTACACTACACGCTCACGCCATTAGCCACTCACACGCTGCCATTAGACTAGACTACACGCCACACATTAGACTAGACTACACGCCACACATTAGACTAGACTACACGCCACACATTAGACTAGACTACACGCCACACGCAACATTAGACTAGACTACACTACGCAACATTAGACTAGACTACACTACAACATTAGACTAGACTAGACTACACTACGAACATTAGACTAGACTAGACTACACTACCCGACTAGACTACACTACGCACCATTAGACTAGACTACACTACGCACCATTAGACTCCACTACACTGCACCATTAGACTTCAACTTGTCTACCATGTACCCGTTTCAGAACAACATTTCCATCCCAGAGTGCATCTCTTCACCAGAGCATTTCCTCTATATGTCTCCTGTTGTATTTGTTCCCAGTTGATTACTGTGGTGATGATGTCGTTGTTGTAGCTGATGGACGCGGTGATGCTCCAGCTGACCAGGGGGCTCGTAACCGCCACCACCCGGCAGCCATGACCCTGCCGGAGCTGGCCACCAGCGGCCTCATGGTGAGTCTGTCATAGGTTATAGGTCATAGCAGAGAAACTGGTCTCGCTGTCTACTGTATGCAATTTACATCAATGACTCTCTGTCTCTCTCTCCCCATTCTTCTCTTCTCTCCCTCTCTCTCTCTCTCTCCCCTTCTTCTTTATTCTTTCTCTCTTCCCCCCTTTCTTCTCTCTCTCTCTCCCCCTTCTCTTTCTCCCCTCTCTCCCCTTCTTTCTTTCTTCTCTCCCCTTTCTTCTCTTCTCTCTCCCCTTCTCTTCTTCTTCTCTCTCGTTCTCTCTCTCTCCCCTTCTCTTCTTCTTTCTCTCTCTCCCCTTTCTTCTCTTCTTCTCTCTCTCTCCCCTTCTCTTCTTCTCTCTAGAAAATGTTCACTCCTCCAATGCCAGGCGATGTGATGGTGAACTTCTATATCAACCTGAGTAAGCTGTGTCTGACTGTCTACCAGCTGCACGCAATGCAGCCCAACACCACCAAGGTACACACTCACACGCAGATACAGTCTGCGGATCGAATCCAGCCCCTGAGACAACTTTCACAGCTGTTAGTTCTGTAATCACATGTGGTATTGTGAAGATGCATCAGTTTGCCTAGCTGTGGTGTTTCAACAGAACTTCAAGCCATCTGGGAGTCCGTGTTACACAACCCCGGAGCCATGTTGTAAGTTCTGCTTGGTATAACGCTTCACGTTATGTCGGTCACTAACACTTCAGATGGGCTGTCCGTGGTCAGTACACACAGGATCTTTTCACGTACGCCACATCTTGTTGATGTGAAGATATCCGTGTGTCTCTAACAATACTAACTACCGTTTTTTTTTTTTTAAATAGGATTTTTTTTGTCACTAGTCAGCTGCATAGTAAATTATTCTTGTTGGGTCGACCCTGGGTCCTCTCATTTCTGAATACTTTCACACACACAGTTCCCAACTTGTTTAACACATACAGTGCCATTTCCAATACATCCAACTGCTTTCTTGTTGTCGTTTTTATTGTTGTCGACCTCTTTCCCCTGCTGTCTCCCCAGCGAGCTGAAACAATGCTAAGTTTGAGGTGAGCCAGGTTCACAAGGTGGAGTGTGTTGTCCCCTGGCTCAACAACACCCTGATCTTCTTCACCATCTCACTGCAGCTCTGTCAGCAGCTCAAGGACAAGGTGGGTGATGTCTGTGGGCAGCAGGACACTTTTTTCCAGCACTCCCATTGGTCCACAGAATACACTGAAGTGAATGAGTAGCTGCGGGTATTGGCATAGATCCAGGCTGTGGGTCAGTTGGTATGAAGTAGATGATTCACCTTGTTCAAGTGTGTCCGTAAACCAATGTCAGACTCAGAAAAGAGAAGACAGGGAGAGCTGTTTTGCTTCTGTGAAAAGTCTAAATGGTATGAAAAGGTGCTCATTGGAAACAAGAGTCTAAATCGTGTTTCCACACCTGCATTGCTTGCTGTATGGGGTTTTAGGCTGGGTTTCTGTACAGCACTTTGAGATATCAGCTGATGTACGGAGGGCTTTATAAATACATTTGATTTGAAATCGACTGAGAAGCAGAAGTTGTGGCGTATATCCCAGAAAACCATCAAACTGACAGCTTATGTACAACACAAAGCCAAGGCACTTCTTTTGTGATCTATATTATAAAGCTTTTTATTATATTGGCTTACTGTGACACATTAACTGGATTTTCCTCCCTCCTCCTCCTTCTAGATTTCCGTTTTCTTAGTTTCTGGAACTACCGAATCGCTCTAACCTCCTGCAGCTAGCTGACCGTCAGAATGCCTAGGTGTTAGCTGACCGTCAGAATGCCTAGGTGTTCTAACCTCCTGCAGCTAGCTGACCGTCAGAATGCCTAGGGGTTCTAACTTCCTGCAGCTAGCTGACCGTCAAAATGCCTAGGGGTTCTAACCTCCTGCCGCTAGCTGACCGTCTGAATACCTAGGTGTTCTGTCCAAATCCTTCACACAAACCAACCCAGATAAAAGGGATGTCTTGAAAATATTGTCTGAATTGAAGTGGGTTTTGCCTGTGTAATTTACAGGAGAACAGCCGGATCAAAACCCATATACATTACCAGTGTTTAGTATTCCAGGGTTTGGGGCCCATCCATGTGTTACAGCTGCTTTAATCCAGTCCCAAATCAAACCCTAACCCCTAGACTACACTCCCTACTTGTGAAGAAAGTATAGGGCTAAGCAATATGGTGAGCTACTACCATATTGCTATATCTATCCAATACATTCAGTGTTTCCCATAGATGGGAGTCGTTAGAAAATGACTGACTGGAAGTCTATGGGAATGAATATAGGGGAAAACACTGCATGACTAGAAGTCTATGGGAATGAATATAGGGGAAACACTGCATGACTAGAAGTCTATCCCAAATGAATATAGGGGAAACACTGCATGACTAGAAGTCTATGGGAATGAATATAGGGGAAACACTGCATGACTAGAAGTCTATGGGAATGAATATAGGGGAAACACTGCATGACTAGAAGTCTATGGGAATGAATATAGGGGAAACACTGCATGACTAGAAGTCTATGGGAATGAATATAGGGGGAACACTGCATGACTAGAAGTCTATGGGAATGAATATAGGGGAAACACTGCATGACTAGAAGTCTATGGGAATGAATATAGGGGAAACACTGCATGACTAGAAGTCTATGGGAATGAATATAGGGGAAACACTGCATGACTAGAAGTCTATGGGAATGAATATAGGGGAAACACTGCATGACTAGAAGTCTATGGGAATGAATATAGGGGAAACACTGCAAAGACTAGAAGTCTATGGGAATGAATATAGGGGAAACACTGCATTCTGATCTAGACAAGTCGGGACTAGGGGTTGATTTAGGATTGGGTGCACTTGTCTCTCTGTGTGTCATCCCTGTTGTATAGTACTAACTAACTTGGACCTCCTGTTGTATAGTACTAACTAACTAGGACCTCCCTGTTGTATAGTACTAACTAGGACCTCCCTGTTGTATAGTACTAACTAGGTTGACCTCCCTGTTGTATAGTACTAACTAGGTTGAACCTCCCTGTTGTATAGTACTAACTAGGTTGAACCTCCCTGTTGTATAGTACTAACTAGGTTGAACCTCCCTGTTGTATAGTACTAACTAGGTTGAACCTCCTGTTGTATAGTACTAACTAACTAGGACCTCCCCTGTTGTATAGTACTAACTAACTAGGAACCTCCCTGTTGTATAGTACTAACTAACTAGGACCTCCCTGTTGTATAGTACTAACTAGGTTGGACCTCCCTGTTGTATAGTACTAACTAACTTGGACCTCCCTGTTGTATAGTACTAACTAGGTTGAACCTCCCTGTTGTATAGTACTAACTAGGTTGAACCTCCCTGTTGTATAGTACTAACTAGGTTGAACCTCCCTGTTGTATAGTACTAACTAGGACCTCCCTGTTGTATAGTACTAACTAGGACCTCCCTGTTGTATAGTACTAACTAGGACCTCCCTGTTGTATAGTACTAACTTGGACCTCCCTGTTGTATAGTACTAACTAGGACCTCCCTGTTGTATAGTACTAACTAACTTTGACCTCCCTGTTGTATAGTACTAACTAGGACCTCCCTGTTGTATAGTACTAACTAGGTTGACCTCCCTGTTGTATAGTACTAACTAGGACCTCCCTGTTGTATAGTACTAACTTTGGACCTCCCTGTTGTATAGTACTAACTAGGACCCTCCCTGTTGTATAGTACTAACTAGGACCTCCCTGTTGTATAGTACTAACTAGGACCTCCCTGTTGTATAGTACTAACTAGGACCTCCCTGTTGTATAGTACTAACTAGGACCTCCCTGTTGTATAGTACTAACTAGGACCTCCCTGTTGTATAGTACTAACTAGGACCTCCCTGTTGTATAGTACTAACTAACTAGGACCTCCCTGTTGTATAGTACTAACTAACTTGGACCTCCCTGTTGTATAGTACTAACTAGGACCTCCTGTTGTATAGTACTAACTAGGACCTCCCTGTTGTATAGTACTAACTAGGACCTCCCTGTTGTATAGTACTAACTAGGACCTCCCTGTTGTATAGTACTAACTAGGACCTCCCTGTTGTATAGTACTAACTAGACCTCCCTGTTGTATAGTACTAACTAACTAGGACCTCCCTGTTGTATAGTACTAACTAACTAGGACCTCCTGTTGTATAGTACTAACTAGGACCTCCCTGTTGTATAGTACTAACTAGGACCTCCCTGTTGTATAGTACTAACTAGGACCTCCCTGTTGTATAGTACTAACTAACTTGACCTCCCTGTTGTATAGTACTAACTAGGACCTCCCTGTTGTATAGTACTAACTAGGACCTCCCTGTTGTATAGTACTAACTAGGACCTCCTGTTGTATAGTACTAACTAACTAGGACCTCCCTGTTGTATAGTAACTAACTAGGACCTCCCTGTTGTATAGTACTAACTAACTAGACCTCCTGTTGTATAGTACTAACTAGGACCTCCCTGTTGTATAGTACTAACTAGGACCTCCCTGTTGTATAGTACTAACTAGGACCTCCCTGTTGTATAGTACTAACTAGGACCTCCCTGTTGTATAGTACTAACTAGGACCTCCTGTTGTATAGTACTAACTAGGACCTCCCTGTTGTATAGTACTAACTAACTGGACCTCCCTGTTGTATAGTACTAACTTGGACCTCCCTGTTGTATAGTACTAACTAGGACCTCCCTGTTGTATAGTACTAACTAGGACCTCCCTGTTGTATAGTACTAACTAACTAGGACCTCCCTGTTGTATAGTACTAACTAACTAGGACCTCCCTGTTGTATAGTACTAACTAACTAGGACCTCCCTGTTGTATAGTACTAACTAACTAGGACCTCCCTGTTGTATAGTACCTAGGACCTCTGTTGTATAGTACTAACTAGGTGGACCTCCCTGTTGTATAGTACTAACTTGGACCTCCCTGTTGTATAGTACTAACTAGGACCTCCCTGTTGTATAGTACTAACTAACTAGGACCTCCTGTTGTATAGTACTAACTAACTTGACCTCCCTGTTGTATAGTACTAACTAGGACCTCCTGTTGTATAGTACTAACTAACTTGGACCTCCCTGTTGTATAGTACTAACTAGGACCTCCCTGTTGTATAGTACTAACTAGGACCTCCCTGTTGTATAGTACTAACTAGGACCTCCCTGTTGTATAGTACTAACTAGGACCTCCCTGTTGTATAGTACTAACTAGGACCTCCCTGTTGTATAGTACTAACTAGGACCTCCCTGTTGTATAGTACTAACTAGGACCTCCCTGTTGTATAGTACTAACTAGGACCTCCCTGTTGTATAGTACTAACTAGGACCTCCCTGTTGTATAGTACTAACTAGGACCTCCCTGTTGTATAGTACTAACTAGGACCTCCCTGTTGTATAGTACTAACTAGGACCTCCCTGTTGTATAGTACTAACTAGGACCTCCCTGTTGTATAGTACTAACTAGGACCTCCCTGTTGTATAGTACTAACTAGGACCTCCCTGTTGTACTAACTAGGACCTCCTTAATACTAACTAACTAGGACCTCCCTGTTGTATAGTACTAACTAGGACCTCCCTGTTGTATAGTACTAACTAGGACCTCCCTGTTGTATAGTACTAACTAGGACCTCCCTGTTGTATAGTACTAAACTAGGACCTCCCTGTTGTATAGTACTAACTAACTTGACCTCCCCTTGTATAGTACTAACTAACTTGGACCTCCCTGTTGTATAGTACTAACTAGGGACCTCCCTGTTGTATAGTACTAACTAGGACCTCCCTGTTGTATAGTACTAACTAACTTGGACCTCCCTGTTGTATAGTACTAACTAGGACCTCCCTGTTGTATAGTACTAACTAACTTGGACCTCCCTGTTGTATAGTACTAACTAGGACCTCCCTGTTGTATAGTACTAACTAGTTGACCTCCCTGTTGTATAGTACTAACTAACTTGGACCTCCCTGTTGTATAGTACTAACTAGGACCTCCCTGTTGTATAGTACTAACTAACTTGACCTCCCTGTTGTATAGTACTAACTAGGGACCTCCCTGTTGTATAGTACTAACTAGGACCTCCCTGTTGTATACTAACTAACTAGGACCTCCCTGTTGTATAGTACTAACTAGGACCTCCCTGTTGTATAGTACTAACTAACTAGGACCTCCCTGTTGTATAGTACTAACTAGGACCTCCCTGTTGTATAGTACTAACTAGGACCTCCCTGTTGTATAGTACTAACTAACTAGGACCTCCCTGTTGTATAGTACTAACTAACTAGGACCTCCCTGTTGTATAGTAACTAACTAGGACCTCCCTGTTGTATACTAACTAGGACCTCCTGTTGTATAGTACTAACTAGGACCTCCCTGTTGTATAGTACTAACTAGGTTCCTCCCTGTTGTATAGTACTAACTAGGACCTCCCCTGTTGTATAGTACTAACTAGGACCTCCTGTTGTATAGTACTAACTAGACCTCCCTGTTGTATAGTACTAACTAGGACCTCCCTGTTGTATAGTACTAACTAGGTTCTCCCTGTTGTATAGTACTAACTAGGACCTCCCTGTTGTATAGTACTAACTAGGACCTCCCTGTTGTATAGTACTAACTAACTTGGACCTCCCTGTTGTATAGTACTAACTAACTTGACCTCCCTGTTGTATAGTACTAACTAACTAGGACCTCCCTGTTGTATAGTACTAACTAGGTTGGACCTCCCTGATAGTACTAACTAACTTGGACCTCCCTGTTGTATAGTACTAACTAGGTTGGACCTCCCTGTTGTATAGTACTAACTAGGACCTCCCTGTTGTATAGTACTAACTAGGACCTCCCTGTTGTATAGTACTAACTAGGACCTCCCTGTTGTATAGTACTAACTTGGACCTCCCTGTTGTATAGTACTAACTAGGACCTCCCTGTTGTATAGTACTAACTAACTAGGACCTCCCTGTTGTATAGTACTAACTAACTAGGACCTCCCTGTTGTATAGTACTAACTAACTTGGACCTCCCTGTTGTATAGTACTAACTAACTTGGACCTCCCTGTTG
This sequence comes from Oncorhynchus masou masou, assembly GCF_036934945.1. NCBI lineage: Eukaryota > Metazoa > Chordata > Actinopteri > Salmoniformes > Salmonidae > Oncorhynchus > Oncorhynchus masou. The sequence goes on along the minus strand of NW_027009564.1, from coordinate 11,339 downwards.
TATAGTACTAACTAGGACCTCCCTGTTGTATAGTACTAACTAGGACCTCCCTGTTGTATAGTACTAACTAGGACCTCCTGTTGTATAGTACTAACTAGGACCTCCCTGTTGTATAGTACTAACTAGGACCTCCCTGTTGTATAGTACTAACTAGGACCTCCCTGTTGTATAGTACTAACTAGGACCTCCCTGTTGTATAGTACTAACTTGGACCTCCCTGTTGTATAGTACTAACTTGGACCTCCCTGTTGTATAGTACTAACTAGGACCTCCCTGTTGTATAGTACTAACTAGGACCTCCCTGTTGTATAGTACTAACTAGGACCTCCCTGTTGTATAGTACTAACTAGGACCTCCCTGTTGTATAGTACTAACTAGGACCTCCCTGTTGTATAGTACTAACTAGGACCTCCCTGTTGTATAGTACTAACTAGGACCTCCCTGTTGTATAGTACTAACTAGGACCTCCCTGTTGTATAGTACTAACTAGGACCTCCCTGTTGTATAGTACTAACTAGGTTGACCTCCCTGTTGTATAGTACTAACTAGGTTGACCTCCCTGTTGTATAGTACTAACTAGGTTGACCTCCCTGTTGTATAGTACTAACTAGGACCTCCCTGTTGTATAGTACTAACTAGGACCTCCCTGTTGTATAGTACTAACTAGGACCTCGTTATGGATCAGCTTGTGTTGTTGTTTTAGTCTGAAACTCTTCTCTTGTTACTGAACTAATGGTCCTCCTCTCCAGTTATACCCTTTTCACACTATAATAGCGACCAAAATATATTTTTAATTTCTGGTTTATTTGGGTAGGGACCAATACAAACACATTGTCTTCTCCTACACGGTTCCAGCATCTACGGCTAATGAGTAACCAGGCCAGCTTGGTTTGCTCAGCAGTGTGAAAAAGGTATTGGAAACTAAATTGGTCAAGCAGATTGTCCTACTGTGGGTAAACCAAACTGTTATTTTGTGGAGACTCCACGACTCGGCAGCAGTATACGTTTGTGACTGAAACTTCATAGTGAAATTAACTCGTAAGGTTTCTGACTCTATAGTCCTTGAATGAGAGCGGCATGTCAAGGGTAAAAGGTCAACGACATTCCCAGCTTTTGAAGGGTAAACGTTCATGCCTCCTCGACGCTTAGGCTGTTATTCGTCATTGTATCAGTTAATTTTAATGTGTTTTTATTTATTCAATTGTTTTGATTTTTGCACTTATGTTACTTTGCCTTTGATTCCCTGTGAAGTGAAGATCCATTCCAATGTCGAACAAAATCATTACTGCAAGTGTTTTAAAATCTATTTAGAGATGCATACATGTATATGTTGTGGACTGTATGATCTATTATCTGCGCAATAAAGAGATGCTATACAGCAGTGTTCGGGTCAATCAATCAGGACAGATTCAATACAAAATATTATTTAATCATTTGAAAAAGTACATGTTTCAACATTGAATTATATTGTTAACTACATTAAAGTCATTGAATCAATACTACTACATTATCTATTGTTCCTCATTACATACACTTAAGAAGTTAAGTTTAAAGTACACGTTAAACAAAGTACAAAACATTGAACTCGTTGATTCCACTACACAAATTTTTAATTTAACCTTTATTTTATTAGAAGTCAGTTAAGAAACAAATTCTTATTTTCAATGACCTACAGTTTAAACTGCCTCAGGGGCAGAACGACAGTTTTGTACCTTGTCAGAAAACTTGCAACCTTTACTAGTCCAATTCTAACCACTAGGTACACTGCCGCCCCACACTTTTTCATGAACAGACCCTTTATCTTCTGGTTTTCACCTTGCTCTCCTTTCTGGCGTCCTAGCAACAACCGCTAGCCGTGCAGGGAACAAGTAAACAAACTGATTCATATGACCTTCCACCATTAGACGGCAGCTAAACTGGGCTACCACAGGGAGTGCAACATTTTCCAACAGTCAAAAGTAAATAGATGGAACCAGAATGAAAACAAGTTATACAACTCTTGGTTTGGCACACAGATTAAAAAGTACAAATTTTAAAGTGCATCAAATAAAATGTATTATAAAAAAGGACTAATCAATTTTCTAAGTGTCGTCATTGTGGAATCTTCAATCCTGTTCCAAGTTCTTTTCAGGTCTCCATTCCAAAGTTTTCATGACCCACTTTGTGTCTTCTCGGCTGTTGGGAAACACAGAGAGGAGGGAAATCATGTATCTTTCAACATCTTTATTCAGAGGAAATGCAGTGAACGCTTGTCTGACACAGACTCTTGATACAGCCCTGCTAAATCTGGTCACACTAAAACACCTCTATTGTAGGATGGGACTGACTCAAACGGATGGGTCTTCACCATGATACAAGACAGGATAGAGTCTGAATGACCATGATACAAGACAGGATGACATGACAGGATAGAGTCTGAATGACCATGAAACAAGACAGGATAGACAGATAGAGTCTGAATGACCATGATACAAGACAGGATAGAGTCTGAATGACCATGAAACATGACAGGACAGGATAGAGTCTGAATGACCATGATACATGACATGACAGGATAGAGTCTGAATGACCATGATACATGACAGGATAGAGTCTGAATGACCATGATACAGACAGATAGAGTCTGAACGACCATGATACATGACAATGACCATGATACATTACATGACAGAGTCTGAATGACCATGATACATTACATGATACATGACAGGATAGAGTCTGAATGACCATGATACATGACATGACCATGACAGGATAGAGTCTGAATGACCATGATACAAGACAGGATAGAGTCTGAATGACCATGAAACATGACAGGATAGAGTCTGAATGACCATGATACATGACAGGATAGAGTCTGAATGACCATGATACATGATACAAGACATGACAGATAGAGTCTGAATGACCATGAAACATGACATGACAGATAGAGTCTGAATGACCATGAAACATGACAGGATAGAGTCTGAATGACCATGATACATGACAGGATAGAGTCTGAATGACCATGATAAAGACATGATACAAGACAGACAGGAGCAGGAGTTCGAATGAGATACATTACATGACAGATCTGAATGACCATGATACATGACAGGATAGAAACATGACAGGATAGAGTCTGAATGACCATGAAACATGACAGGATAGAGTCTGAATGACCATGATACATGACAGGATAGAGTCTGAATGACCATGATACAAGACAGATACATGATAGAGTCTGAATGACCATGAACAAGACATGACAGGATAGAGTCTGAATGACCATGATACATGACAGGATAGAGTCTGAATGACCATGATACAAGACAGGATAGAGTCTGAATGACCATGATACAAGACAGGATAGAGTCTGAATGACCATGAAACATGACAGGATAGAGTCTGAATGACCATGATACATGACAGGATAGAGTCTGAATGACCATGATAGGATAGAGTCTGAATGACCATGATACATTACATGACAGGATAGAGTCTGAATGACCATGACAGGATAGAGTCTGAATGACCATGATACATGACAGGATAGAGTCTGAATGACCATGATACAAGACAGGATAGAGTCTGAATGACCATGAAACATGACAGGATAGAGTCTGAATGACCATGACACAAGACAGGATAGAGTCTGAATGACCATGAAACATGACAGGATAGAGTCTGAATGACCAAGACAGATACATGACAGGATAGAGTCTGAATGATACATGACAGACCATGATACAAGACAGGATAGAGTCTGAATGACCATGAAACATGACAGGATAGAGTCTGAATGACCATGATACATGACAGGATAGAGTCTGAATGACCATGATACAAGACAGGATAGAGTCTGAATGACCATGATACATTACAATGACAGGATAGAGTCTGAATGACCATGATACATGACAGGATAGAGTCTGAATGACCATGATACAAGACAGGATAGAGTCTGAATGACCATGATACATTACATGACAGGATAGAGTCTGGAATGACCATGATACATGACAGGATACATTACATGAGTCTGAATGACCATGATACATGACAGGATGACAATGACCATGATACAAGACAGGATAGAGTCTGAATGACCATGATACATGACAGGATAGAGTCTGAATGACCATGATACAAGACAGGATAGAGTCTGAATGACCATGATACATGACAGGATAGAGTCTGAATGACCATGATACATGACAGGATAGAGTCTGAATGACCATGATACATGACAGGATAGAGTCTGAACGACCAACAGGATAGAGTCTGAATGACAGGATAGAGTCTGAACCACCATGATACATGACAGGATAGAGTCTGAATGACCATGATACATGACAGGATAGAGTCTGAACGACCATGATACATGACAGGATAGACAGGATCTGAACGACCATGATACAAGAGTCTGAATGACATGATACAAGGATAGAGTCTGAATGACCATGACAGGATAGAGTCTGAATGACCATGATACATGACAGGATAGAGTCTGAATGAATGACCATGATACAAGACAGGATAGAGTCTGAATGACCATGACACATGACAGGATAGAGTCTGAATGACCATGACACATGACAGGATAGAGTCTGAATGACCATGACACATGACAGGATAGAGTCTGAATGACCATGACACATGACAGGATAGAGTCTGAATGACCATGATACATGACAGGATAGAGTCTGAAATTTTGACCATGATGACAGGATAGAGTCTGAATGACCATGATACATGACAGGATAGAGTCTGAATGACCATGATGCAAGACAGGATAGAGTCTGAATGACCATGATACATGATACAGGATAGAGTCTGAATGACCATGACACATGACAGGATAGAGTCTGAATGACCATGACACATGACAGGATAGAGTCTGAATGACCATGATACATTACATGACAGGATAGAGTCTGAATGACCATGATACAAGACAGGATAGAGTCTGAACGACCATGATACAAGACAGGATAGAGTCTGAATGACCATGATACAAGACAGGATAGAGTCTGAATGACCATGATACATGACAGGATAGAGTCTGAATGACCATGATACAAGACAGGATAGAGTCTGAATGACCATGATACAAGACAGGATAGAGTTGAATGACCATGATACATGACAGGATAGAGTCTGAATGACCATGATACAAGACAGGATAGAGTCTGAATGACCATGATACATGATACAGGATAGAATCTGAATGACCATGATACATGACAGGATAGAGTCAATGACACAGCTTCATTTTGAAGTGATTTGAAATGTACAACAAACAAATACAACTCCCTCATTAAAACTATGGGTGGCTGACATATCAGAAATGTGGTCCTGTATACCACAGCCTGAGTGCCAGTCTGTGTGCTATCATGCCAACTCACACCAAACATTGTTGACAAGAGCACCAGATCTGAGACCAGGCTATAGATACCAACAGATTTGAGACCGGCTATAGAAACCAACAGATCAGACCAGATATGAGACCAGGCTATAGATACCAACAGATCTGAGACCAGGCTATAGATACCAACAGATCTGAGACCAGGCTATAGATACCAACAGATCTGAGACCAGGCTATAGATACCAACAGATCTGAGACCAGGCTATAGATACCAACAGATCTGAGACTAGGCTATAGAAATCAACATATCTGAGACCGGGCTATAGATTCCAACAGATTTGAGACCGGGCTATAGATACCAACAAATCTGAGACCAGGCTATAGATACCAACAGATCTGAGACCAGGCTATAGATACCAACAGATCTGAGACCGGGCATAGATACCAACAGATCTGAGACCAGGCTATAGATACCAACAGATCTGAGACCAGGCTATAGATACCAACAGATCTGAGACCAGGCTATAGATACCAACAGATCTGAGACCAGGCTATAGATACCAACAGATCTGAGACCAGGCTATAGATACCAACAGATCTGAGGACCAGGCTATAGATACCAACAGACCCCATCTGAGACCAGGCTATATACACCTGAGACCGGGCCATATTTCTGAGACACAGAAACAGGCCATTAGATTGTATTGATTGCTACATTACCTGTTCATCACAGATCTGAGCAATAGATACAGCAACAGCATCGGATCAGAACCAGGACAACAAGCAGCAGAACCATGCCTGAAAGGATCAAGATCGACAGTCAATTGTGTACATATGTAGTGTCTGAGACCAGGCTGTGTGATCTGGGACCGGGCACAGATGTGTATATTCTAGACCGATGAAGATGAAGAAGACAGCGATAGATACCAACAGAGAGACCGGGCATATCCCAGTCAGACTGGAACAGCTGTTTAGACTGCAGTCTGGACACCACGTCTGTAAACTGAGACCAGGCCTTAAACAGATCTTCCCAGGCTCTTCTGGTCCATGGCTATAGCTGGGCTAGAATTTGTCTCAGTAAGGGCTTAACACTCTGGAGAAGAACAACAGAGGGTTTATTATGATTATAAAATACAGGACACACTGGGAGAAGAGATGTGGTTCTGATATAGACTACAAGGTTTCTCTGGTCCATAACTGTACCGGTCAGGTTCTGATATAGACTCTTCCTACTGGTCCATATACTGGTCAGGGTCTCAGTAAGGTTTACACTCTGGAGAAGAGACGGGTTCTGATAAGTAGACTACAGAAGGATGTTTCTCTGGTCCATAACTGTACCAGTCAGGGTTAGTACAGGACCCACTGGGAGAAGAGACGTGGTTCTGATATAGACTACAAGGTTTCTGGTCCATTCTGGTCCATAACTGTACCGGTCAGGGTTAGTACAGGACACACTGGGAGAAGAGACGGGTTCTGATATAGACTACAAGGTTTCTCTGGTCCATGACTGTACCAGTCAGGGTTAGTACAGGACACACTGGGAGAAGAGACGTGGTTCTGATATAGACTACAAAGTTTCTCTGGTCCATAACTGTACCAGTCAGGGTTAGTACAGGACACACTGGGAGAAGAGACGGGTTCTGATATAGACTACAAAGTTTCTCTGGTCCATAACTGTACCGGTCAGGGTTAGTACAGGACCACTGGGAGAAGAGACGTGGTTCTGATATAGACTACAAAGTTTCTCTGGTCCATAACTGTACCGGTCAGGGTTAGTACAGGACACACTGGGAGAAGAGACGGTGGTAATTCTCTATAGACAATCACAATGCACCTGACTGACTGACTATGTCGGTCTATAAAGTAGGCCTAAAACCAAAACCAATATGTTATTTCATTGTAAGGGAGATCATGCTGCATTTTGAATGTACCCTCATAAACTGACAGAGTTCAGTACCTGCTCTGCCCTAGACACAGTACTTTTCTCCGGATCACTTTCACATAGACTACTATGATGAGATATAGATCAACTAGCCAAATACAGACTCTATTTTACATCTAAAAATGACACTATTTGCTTTTAACTTCTTTAACACAAGACCAACATCATTATCGTTCGTGTTTGACTGACTGACATCTTGATGAATTACACCAGACTTTAAAGAATATTCCAAGATTACCTATATATCTGACTTCACTTGAACATAAACAATTACAGTAAACTCATATTTTCGGTAGTAATCAAACACGTTTCTATATATTTTTCCGAAGTTCATTGTACCTGTAACTCGAACAAGCTCCTGTTTTTTGTCTTCTTCTTCCGGGTACCTGCCCGACTGACGCACCTGTCGCTGTGAGTCACTGTACACTGATTTGCATGGGGCAAGGAAGGTCGTTTGAATCCTGCTTCATTTCCTCCAAGTAGATGTAAAGGTGTATCGTGATCATGGACTTACCGAATGTTGGAGATACTGCCAGTCATTTCCACCATTGCCTTTGGCCATGTCTTTTCAAAGGAAACGTTTATGATGTGACTGAGGAAATAAAGTCAGAACAATTCATATGTGTGACGCATGTATATAAAACTCGCATTTGTCATGGCTACATTTCTGTTTTCATTGCAGTAAATTATAAATGTATTTTTTTTTATATCGTAAACCAGCTGATTTACATAATTCAAGGAATAGCAATATTGTATCAGGTTTAGTTTCGGTCATATGATGTGTTGTAGTAACATATTAGTTCCGTATGAGGCGCTGTTACTTTCCCGGCTCCTCATTTTCCACCTCTGGTGCATTGTTTACGTGGAAGTGAGTTTCTCTCCGTCTTCCGGGTTGTAGATCCTTCAGGTTGGCATTTTCGCTTACAGCGAAGCTCAGCTGCGATGGCCGTGGTTCCTGCTCAATCTCCGGGTTTCGGATATCCGAGACCCGACGGTTCTGTTCGAGCGGTACAACACCGAGGAGATACGCGGCATCGAGCGGAATGTCCGCGGAGAGATCGAGCACAAGAAGGAGGAACTTCGTCAGATGGCGGGCGAGCGGTACCGCGATTTGATCGACGCCGCCGACACCATCGGAGAGATGCGTCAGTGTTCGAGAGCGTAGTTACGTCCATCCAGGACATGCACCGCTATTGCCACAAGCTGAAACAGGGGAAAAGCGTTCCCCAAAGCAACAGCAAAGAAGAAGTATGTGGCTCCATTGTGAAGCTAACGAGCGGTGGTGATGGCTAACTCGTTCTGTTGATTTAGATAGCAAACTGTTCTGGTAGAATACCATTCCCTGATCCCTTCTGGACGGTTTGGGATGTGTGATTAGACCCCGATAGCAAACTGTTCTGCAGAATACCATTCCCGATCCCTCTGGACGGTTTGGGATGTGATTAGACCCCGATAGCAACTGCAAACTGTTCTGCAGGATACCATTCCCCGATCCCTTCTGGACGGTTTGGGATGTGTGATTAGACCCCGACAGGTTCCACCCGTTGTGAGATGAATGGTATATGTTAATGATGGGTATATCTGTGTGGGTTTCAATATTTACTACACCCTATATCTCTGTGTGATTGTCTCTCTGCCTGTCCCTGTATTTATGTATGTAATGTAGCCTGTCTTAGGCCAGCTCTCCCATCAAGTCCCAGGAGAGGTTCTACACCTTGACCTCTCAGATCACTCACTGTGTATCCCTGTGATTCTCTCGCTCTCTGTCTGTATGTGTTTATAAACTCTCTCTTTCACCCAGGTCAGAGGCAGTCCCAGGAGAGGTTCTACACCTTGGCCTCTCAGATCACTCACTGTGTATCCCTGTGATTCTCTCTCTCTCTTTTCACACCAGTAGGCAGTCCCAGGAGAGGTTCTACATATGGCCTCTCAGATCACTCACTGTGTATCCCTGTGATTCTCTCTCTCTTTTCACACCAGGTCCAGAGGCAGTCCCAGGAGAGGTTCTACACCTTTGGCCTCTCAGATCACTCACTGTGTATCCCTGTGATTCTCTCTCTGTCTGTATGTGTTTATAAACTCTCTTTTCACACCAGGTCCAGAGGCAGTCCCAGGAGAGGTTCTACACCATGGCCTCTCAGATCAAGCTGCTGCTGGAGATCCCAGAGAGGATCTGGAGTTCCATGGAGGCCTCTCAGTACCTGCAGGTAAAGACACTTATTACTAAGACAGTGGACTGTTAGCATTTCCCATAGGAAGACATGGCTTACTTAAATCCAAATCAAATCAAACTTAGCCGTTGTTGCTAATACTAGCTGGATATGGCCAATGATGTATGTAAACCCACATCATAGGGCACTGCTAATGCTAGCGAGCTAACTCTTGGTTTAATGAACACTCCTGACCAGCCAACCGATTATTTAATTTCAGAATTGGTTTAAAATGAGGTTACTGTCAGTTTTAGAGTTTGGGTAGTTGGGCTGTCAATGGGATGCTGGTCAGAAATACCCTTATAGCCTCTCCCTGGTTTACCACCCTTTTTGCTGCAGGCCACACAGCTCTACCTGCTCTGCTGCCACCTGCACAGACAGCTCCACCTGGAGGCTGGAGGACCACAGTACAGCCCCGTCCTCGCCCGCTTCCCCATCCTGGTCAGGCAGGTGGCTGCTGCTGGACACTTCAGGTGAATGTCACCGTGATGTAATTTTGGATGAGGGAGACGATTATCAAATCTGGATTTACTGTGAAATTGAAGAGCCTACCTCAGCAGGGCTAGGAGCACCACGTTCAAAATAGGAGCACCACGTTCAAAATAGGAGCACCACGTTCAATATAGGAGCACCACGTTCAATATAGGAGCACCACGTTCAATATAGGAGCACCACGTTCAATATAGGAGCACCACGTTCAATATAGGAGCACCACATTCATTATAGGAGCACCACATTCATTATAGGAGCACCACATTCAATATAGGAGCACCACATTCAATATAGGAGCACCACATTCAATATAGGAGCACCACGTTCAATATAGGAGCACCACATTCAATATAGGAGCACCACATTCAATATAGGAGCACCACATTCAATATAGGAGCACCACATTCAATATAGGAGCACCACAGTTCAATATAGGAGCACCACAGTCAATATAGGAGCACCACATTCAATATGGAGCACCACCATTAGGAGCACCACATTCAATATAGGAGCACCACATTCAATATAGGAGCACTCTCTCTCTCTCTTCTACCCCCCTCCCAGATCCACCATTTTGCTGGACAGTAAGTCAGTCCTGCGTGGTCGGGCGGTGTCTGACCAAGCCATCGCTGAGGCCCTAGTGTCCACCATGCTCCTCGAGGACAGCTCTCCACGTCAGGCCCTGGCTGACTTCCTCTTGGCTAGGAAGGCCTCTATCCAACAGCTACTCAACCAGCCACAGCATGGTACTAGTATATACCGCTGTACCACAATACAATACCACACATACTTTCTACACAATACAACCAGTCACAACATGGTACTAGTATATACTACTGTACCACAATACAATACCACACCATACTTCCTACACAATACAACCAGCCACAACATGGCAGCTAGTATATACCGCTATACCGCAATACACTACCAACACTTCCTACACAATACAACCAGCCTACAACATCCTACTAGCATATACCACTGTACCACAATACAATACCTACACCATACTTTCTACACAATACACAACATATCATCCAACACAATACGTAACACAGCATCCTACACAACACAATGCAACACCCTACACAACATCCTACTACAATACACAACACAATGCAACACCATACATAACATCCTACACAATACACAACACAATACAACATCCTACACAACACAATACAACACAACATCCTACACAATACAACACAATGCAACACCCTACACAACATCCTACACAATACACAACACAATGCAACACCATACACAACATCCTACACAATACACAACATTCTACACAATACACAACACAACACCATACATAACATCCTACACAATACA
>NW_027009563.1:17500-43413 GCF_036934945.1 Oncorhynchus masou masou | reverse complement strand
GCTGAGGCTGAAGAGGAAGCAACGACCGTGGCTGGAGCTGAGGCTGAAGAGGAAGCAACGACGGCTGGCTGGAGCTGAGGCTGGAAGGCTGAGGAAGCAACGACCGTGGCTGGAGCTGAGGCTGAAGAGGAAGCAACGACCGTGGCTGGAGCTGAGGCTGAAGAGGAAGCAACGACCGTGGCTGGAGCTGAGGCTGAAGAACGACCGGCTGGAGCAACGACCGTGGCTGGAGCTGAGGCTGAAGAGGAAGCAACGACCGTGGCTGGAGCTGAGGCTGAAGAGGAAGCAACGAACACGGCTGGAGCTGAGGCTGAAGAGGAAGCAACGAACCGTGGCTGGAGCTGAGGCTGAAGAGGAAGCAACGAACACGGCTGGAGCTGAGGCTGAAGAGGAAGCAACGAACACGGCTGGAGCTGAGGCTGAAGAGGCAACGAACACGGCTGGAGCTGAGGCTGAAGAGGAAGCAACGAACACGGCGAGCTGAGGCACGGCTGGAGCTGAGGCTGAAGAGGAAGCAACGAACACGGCTGGAGCTGAGGCTGAAGAGGAAGCAACGAACACGGCTGGAGCTGAGGTTGAAGAGGAAGCAACGAACACGGCTGGAGCTGAGGTTGAAGAGGAAGCAACGAACACGGCTGGAGCTGAGGCTGAAGAGGAAGCAACGAACACGGCTGGAGCTGAGGCTGAAGAGGAAGCTGGAGCTGAGGCGGCCGTGGCTGGAGCTGAGGCTGAAGAGGAAGCACGGCGACCGTGGCTGGAGCTGAGGCTGAAGAGGAAGCAACGAACACGGCTGGAGCTGAGGCTGAAGAGGAAGCAACGAACACGGCTGGAGCTGAGGCTGAAGAGGAAGCAACGAACACGGCTGGAGCTGAGGCTGAAGAGGAAGCAACGACCGTGGCTGGAGCTGAGGCTGAAGAGGAAGCAACGAACACGGCTGGAGCTGAGGCTGAAGAGGAAGCAACGAACACGGCTGGAGCTGAGGCTGAAGAGGAAGCAACGACCGTGGCTGGAGCTGAGGCTGAAGAGGAAGCAACGACCCTGGCTGGAGCTGAGGCTGAAGAGGAAGCAACGAACACGGCTGGAGCTGAGGCTGAAGAGGAAGCAACGACCGTGGCTGGAGCTGAGGCTGAAGAGGAAGCAATGACCGTGGCTGGAGCTGAGGCTGAAGAGGAAGCAACGAACACGGCTGGAGCTGAGGCTGAAGAGGAAGCAACGACCGTGGCTGGAGCTGAGGCTGAAGAGGAAGCAATGACCGTGGCTGGAGCTGAGGCTGAAGAGGAAGCAACGACCGTGGCTGGAGCTGAGGCTGAAGAGGAAGCAACGACCACGGCTGGAGCTGAGGCTGAAGAGGAAGCAACGACCGTGGCTGGAGCTGAGGCTGAAGAGGAAGCAACGACGGTGGCTGGAGCTGAGGCTGAAGAGGAAGCAACGAACACGGCTGGAGCTGAGGCTGAAGAGGAAGCAACGACCGTGGCTGGAGCTGAGGCTGAAGAGGAAGCAACGAACACGGCTGGAGCTGAGGCTGAAGAGGAAGCAACGACCGTGGCTGGAGCTGAGGCTGAAGAGGAAGCAACGACCGTGGCTGGAGCTGAGGCTGAAGACGTGGCTGGAGCTGGCTGAAGAGGAAGCAACGACCGTGGCTGGAGCTGAGGCTGAAGAGGAAGCAACGACCGTGGCTGGAGCTGAGGCTGAAGAGGAAGCAACGACGGTGGCTGGAGCTGAGGCTGAAGAGGAAGCAACGACCGTGGCTGGAGCTGAGGCTGAAGAGGAAGCAACGAACACGGCTGGAGCTGAGGCTGAAGAGGAAGCAACGACCGTGGCTGGAGCTGAGGCTGAAGAGGAAGCAACGACCGTGGCTGGAGCTGAGGCTGAAGAGGAAGCAACGACGGTGGCTGGAGCTGAGGCTGAAGAGGAAGCAACGACCGTGGCTGGAGCTGAGGCTGAAGAGGAAGCAACGACCACGGCTGGAGCTGAGGCTGAAGTTAAGACAGTGACTGAGGCCAGTATTCCAATGGTAACAGTCTTTGACCTGTGCTCTCCTATACTGAGGGATCAATCTGATAGCATTGGGCCAATAGTGATACTGAAGCACCCAGGTCCCATGCTGAGTCACTATGACATCATCGAACTTCCTGATCATGTGACAGGGGAAATGACACCACTCCCTGATCATGTGATACAGGAAGTGACACAGGCAGCATCTGCAATACTGGATTCAGAGTATAGAGATTATCTGAGACACAGGGAGGAAGAGGAAGCGCATGAGACTGGCAGCAGTGTTGACAAAGGATCACTGGCTGAAAAGGTTAAAGAGGAAGTTAGTGAGAAGCTTCCGGAAAAAATCCTCATCTCTAAATCACCCTCTCAGCCTCAGTCCACAACAGTATCAACAGCTGGATCTGATAACACCATTCCTGAGCCCCAGGTAGAAGAGCCTCTTAGGGTTAATCTATTCAGTGGCGCCGCATCCATTAATGATGAGGTCATCGGTGTGGGTTTGTCCATTAAAGATGACGTCATACATGTCAGCCCACCACTCAGTGCTGAGCAGCCAATAAGCAGCCAGCCTCTCAATGTAAACACAGAGGACAAAATGAAACAAAAGAGAACAGAGGAAAGGAAGGAAGAGAGGAGACAAAATGATGAGAAGGCAACAGAGGAGAAGGAAGCAGAGGAGAAGGAAGCAGAGGAGAAGGAAACAGAGAGGAAGGAAGCAGAGAGGAAGGAAACAGAGGAGAAGGAAACAGAGAGGAAGGAAGCAGAGAGGAAGGAAACAGAGAGGAAGGAAACAGAGGAGAAGGAAGCAGAGGGAAGGAAACAGAGAGGAAGGAAACAGAGGGAAGGAAACAGAGGGAAGGAAACAGAGAAAGAAGGAAACAGAGGAGAAGGAAACAGAGGAAGAACATAAAAAGGGGGATGAGAATCTCTCTCAAGAGGAAAAACAAACAGTGGATAATCAACAGGAAATAGAGGAGGACAAGCAGAAAGGAAAATGGAATCAGACAAGTACACAACAGCAGAGTAATGGGACTGATAAGAAAGCAGGAGAGCCAATCAGAGAGACCAGATATCAGCATGTGGAACAGGAGCAGACACAAACACTGACAGAATCACTAGTACTAGTAGCTCTCCATGAGGAGAAAGATGCGAGGAGTGAAATAGCAGACATCCGAGCCAACAGGCCCTCTCATAATCGTTTCTTTTTAGATTGGCGTGGTGGTGATGTGCAGGAGACGACACGGGGAGTGCACAAACAGTTAACGCCGTGGAGCAAACAGGAAGAAAGAGTGTCAGAACAGGTAAAGGAGAGGACAAGACCTCATCTGACCCCAGCCTGGCTCCTTTCGGCTCGTCTAAGGATGGGCTTTGTTCCAGTGGAGACTGTAGCTATTTATCCTCTCCCTCTGCGTTAGAACAAAGTGTCTACCCCACGCTGCCGGTGCCAGCAACAGTGAAGACACAGGAGCCCTGCGAAGAGACTAGAGACCCCTTTGTACCCGATTCGACTGAAAATGCAGCCCTTAACCAATCAGATTCAGTGATTCGTCTGAACCGTTTTGCTCGGCAACAGGAACAAGGACAGCAGCAGGAAAGGCCAGGATCAAGTACTGCCTCAGAGGACTTATCATGTGGTCGTTTAGTTAGACGTGATGGAGGAGGAGAATCAGACAACAACAAACACACCGAGTCCCTCACAGCTTCAACACTGTTGCCGGGGTAACACAGGGAGCAGAAGACCCTGGGCGGTCAGGAAGAGAACGGCAAGTCAGGTGACTGCAACTATGATGTCATCGACAGAGAGAGAGGTCCGGACACAGGGGAGGGAGCGGGGAAAGCTGCTTCTCCTGTAAGGGACTATGGAGTCAGTATCCCCTTTCAGAGCTTCAGCCTTAGTCGTGAAGGAGTCAATATGCCTTCTCATAGTCACAATCGATTCTTTTTAGACTGGGGTAGTGGGGATATGGAGAGAGACAGCAACACAGGGACAGTGGTAAAAGTCCCTGATGGTAGTGAAGAGCCGACAGGTGAAAACCAAAACACTGGGCCCGGTGAAGTCGATGTCCTGTCGGATTCAAACCGCTCGGAGCTCAAGTCAAAAAGTCTGTCGGCGACGGATGAGGAGAATGTTGAGGCTAAGAGTCAGAGAACTGGTGTTATAACACTGACTCGTCAAGATCAATGCAGCGAAACAGAGAACACTGCAGCCCCGTCGGAACGGATTCACACCAAGATGAAACCACACCGCTGGAATCTCCTGCCTCATCATCGTCATCTTCTTCACAGGGAAGAGTCAGCAACGAGGGGCATGGGGTTCACAAGGAGGAGGTCATACCACATAATCCAGACATGGGGGCCCAAACTAACCCCGCCTCAGACCACCAGACCAAAGTGACTGTCCCTGTCAAACTGACCCCAGACCAGGTCACGGACACTCCTGTCGTAGTGGCTGACACTCACCCTGTTCAGGTCAACGCCACTGTACAGGATGCAGACTACAAGGCAGTTGAACCATGTTCAGCTTATGACGTGGTAAAAAACAGAAACGTTGGTGGTACTCGAGAAAGTCCTGGTCTCAATGTCGATCCGGATTCTCATGTGGCCCAGAAGGCCTCCAGCACAACAACATCAACAACAACCACACAAAGCCCCACAGTAGTACAACTGGCTGACTCAGAGAGAGAGGCCGCGGAGGAGGATATTGAGGCCTTGAACAGGAAGAAAGAGAAGAGGATGAAAGCGTTAGGAAAAAGGATGGAAGAGAGGAAACAAAAGCAGAAGAGAAAGAAGGAGGAAAAACATAGGCTCTTAGCAGAGGGTGATGCAGTTCCACAGGATGCCACAGAGCAGACTGGTCCTGCCACAGAGCAGACTGGTGCTGCCACAGAACAGACTGGTCCTGCCACAGAGCAGACTGGTCCTGCCACAGAACAGACTGGTCCTGCCACAGAGCAGACTGGTCCTGCCACAGAGCAGACTGGTCCTGCCACAGAGCAGACTGGTCCTGCCACAGAGCAGACTGGTCCTGCCACAGAGCAGACTGGTGCTGCCACAGAGCAGACTGGTCCTGCCACAGAACAGACTGGTCCTGCCACAGAGCAGACTGGTCCTGCCACAGAGCAGACTGGTCCTGCCACAGAACAGACTGGTCCTGCCACAGAGCAGACTGGTCCTGCCACAGAACAGACTGGTCCTGCCACAGAGCAGACTGGTCCTACCACAGAACAGACTGGTCCTGCCACAGAGCAGACTGGTGCTGCCACAGAACAGACTGGTCCTGCCACAGAGCAGACTGGTGCTGCCACAGAGCAGACTGGTCCTGCCACAGAGCAGACTGGTCCTGCCACAGAGCAGACTGGTCCAGAGCAGACTGGTCCTGCCACAGAGCAGACTGGTCCAGAACAGACTGGTCCTGCCACAGAACAGACTGGTCCTGCCACAGAGCAGACTGGTCCTGCCACAGAGCAGACTGGTCCTGCCACAGAACAGACTGGTCCTGCCACAGAACAGACTGGTCCTGCCACAGAACAGACTGGTCCTGCCACAGAACAGACTGGTCCTGCCACAGAACAGACTGGTCCTGCCACAGAGCAGACTGGTCCTGCCACAGAACAGACTGGTCCAGAACAGACTGGTCCTGCCACAGAACAGACTGGTCCTATCACAGAACAGACTGGTCCTGCCACAGAGCAGACAGACATGTCAATCTGGCAGAACCAGGCAGAACCAGAACAGGCAGAACCAGAGGTAGGCTGGTTGGCTGCTCTCAGATCTCATGCAGCCTCCCTCTCACAGTCCCATCAACAGAACACAGCGGAGTCCTCTGAGAAAACTACAGAACGCAGGTATTGCACTCCTCACTGTACACAGACTGTGTGTGTGTGTGTGTATGTGTATGTGTATGTGTGTGTGTGTGTGTGTGTGTGTGTGTGTGTGTGTGTGTGTGTGCGTGCGCGTGTTGACTAGTGAGTGTTTGTGTTTATTGCATTGTTTTCTGTTGTTACGACACGGCGTCATGGAGATACCGTTGGTTAGAGGGAGATACCACACTGCAAGGAGATACCATTCTGTCAGGGAGATACCTTTGGTTAGAGGGAGATACCTCTGGTTAGAGGGAGATACCATGCTGTCAGGGAGATACCGTTGGTTAGAGGGAGATACCACACTGCAAGGAGATACCACGCTGTCAGGGAGATACTTTTGGTTAGAGGGAGATACCACACTGCAAGGAGATACCACTCTGTCAGGGAGATACCTTTGGTTAGAGGGAGATACCTTTGGTTAGAGGGAGATACCATGCTGTCAGGGAGATACCGTTGGTTAGAGGGAGATACCACACTGCAAGGAGATACCACGCTGTCAGGGAGATACTTTTGGTTAGAGGGAGATACCATGCTGTCAGGGAGATATCGGACCGTCAGTGAGATACCGCATCGTCAGGGAGATACCATGCTGTCAGGGAGATATCGACCCGTCAGGGAGATATCGGGCCGTCAGTGAGATGCCGCGTCGTCAGGGAGATACTATGCTGTCAGGGAGATGCCGCGTCGTCAGGGAGATCCCGCGTCGTCAGTGAGATACCATGCTGTCAGGGAGATACCATGCTGTCAGGGAGATACCATGCTGTCAGGGAGATACCATGCTGTCAGGGAGATACCATGCTGTCAGGGAGATACCATGCTGTCAGGGAGATACCATGCTGTCAGGGAGATACCATGCTGTCAGTGAGATACCGCGTCGTCAGTGAGATACCGCGTCGTCAGTGAGATACCGCGTCGTCAGGGAGATACCGCATCGTCAGTTAGATACCGCGTCGTCAGGGAGATACTATGCTGTCAGTGAGATACCGCGTCGTCAGTGAGATACCGCGTCGTCAGGGAGATACCGCGTCGTCAGTGAGATACCGCGTCGTCAGGGAGATACCATGCTGTCAGGGAGATACCGCGTCATCAGGGAGATACCATGCTGTCAGGGAGATACAGCGTCGTCAGGGAGATACCGCGTCGTCAGTTAGATACCGCGTCGTCAGGGAGATACTATGCTGTCAGTGAGATACCGCGTCGTCAGTGAGATACCGCGTCGTCAGGGAGATACCGCGTCGTCAGTGAGATACCGCGTCGTCAGGGAGATACCATGCTGTCAGGGAGATACCGCGTCATCAGGGAGATACCATGCTGTCAGGGAGATACAGCGTCGTCAGGGAGATACCGCGTCGTCAGGGAGATACCGCATCATCAGGGAAATACCGCGTCGTCAGGGAGATACCGCGTCGTCAGGGAGATACCGCATCGTCAGGGAGATGCCATGCTGTCAGGGAGATACCGCGTCGTCAGGGAGATGCCATGCTGTCAGAGAGAAACCGCGTCGTCAGGGAGATACCGCATCGTCAGGGAGATGCCATTCTGTCAGGGAGATACCACGTCGTCAGGGAGATACCGCGTCATCAGGGAGATACCGCGTCGTCAGGGAGATACCGCGTCGTCAGGGAGATATAGTTCCAGCTCATTAAATTCATGTTGTCACGACCCATAACTCTCTTTTAAGCCCTCTATAGAAGGAATGGTTTATTCAGAAATGTGGTTTCTGGGTTATGGAATCAGAAAGGACAAGACCAAGCCTGTTCATGTGTTATGACCAAACTGGTGATACATCACACAATCTCTGTGATGTTGTTGGCTGCCATTTTTTTTTGTTACCGTATTTTGAAATACAAAAATCACCTTTTACAATATACTACTAGAACACAGGTGATGGTAAAACATCCATTCTCACATAATGTATTGCAATGATCATTCAGTTGCATTACATACTACAGAAACCCCACCTACACTATGTATTTGAAACCTTGATGAGAGGAGCTCTTGAGTTGCTCAGAGGTCTGATGCACTGCATCTCAGTGTTAGAGGTGTCACTACAGACCCCGGTTCAGAGGGGCGTCACTACCGACCCTGGTTCAGCGGTCTGAGGCACTGCATCTCAGTGCTAGAGGTGTCACTACAGACCCTGGTTCAGCGGTCTAAGGTACTGCATCTCAGTGCTAGTGGTGTCACTACAGACCCTGGTTCAGAGGGGCGTCACTACCGACCCTGGTTCAGCGGTCTAAGGTACTGCATCTCAGTGCTAGAGGTGTCACTACAGACCCCGGTTCAGAGGGGCGTCACTACCGACCCTGGTTCAGCGGT
The DNA here is from genome assembly GCF_036934945.1 of Oncorhynchus masou masou. Lineage (NCBI taxonomy): Eukaryota > Metazoa > Chordata > Actinopteri > Salmoniformes > Salmonidae > Oncorhynchus > Oncorhynchus masou. The sequence goes on along the minus strand of NW_027009563.1, from coordinate 35,233 downwards.
CTGAGGCACTGCATCTCAGTGCTAGAGGTGTCACTACAGACCCTGGTTCAGCGGTCTGAGGCACTGCATCTCAGTGCTAGAGGTGTCACTACAGACCCTGGTTCGATTCCAGGCTGATACCATGTAGAACATCACTGTGTGACATTGGACATAGGAAAGGTCATCCTAAGTCATCATGTGTTCTTCAATCCCACAATGCATCAACATGCCCGTCTGAACTATTTCTCTCCTCTATTTCTCTCCTCGTTTTACAAGACATCCGTGACCTTCCACAGAGGAAGAACACAGCCTGTACTTCATAGCAAAGAGTGTAGAGTAGCAACAAAACATCAAATTCTCACCATGTTTCTTCATCGGTACACGTGTAGAGAATCCCGAACGTAATCTATTGCTAGCTGCCTATGACACAGAGAACAGTAATACATGCATTAGTTGTGACAGAGAACAGTAATATGTACATTAGTTGTCAAATCAAATTGATTTACATAGCCCTTATTACATCAGCTGATATCTCAAAGTGCTGTACAGAAACCCAGCCTAAAACCCCAAACAGCAAGCAATGCAGGTGTAGAAGCACGGTGGCTAGGTATCTAGTATAGGTAGGTATTTAGTATTTAGTAAGTATTTATTTATATTTAGTATTTAGTAGGTATTTATTTATATTTAGTATAGGTAGGTATTTAGTATAGATAGGTATTTAGTATTTAGTAGGTATTTGTTTATATTTAGTATAGGTAGGTATTTAGTATTTAGTAGGTATTTATTTATATTTAGTATTTAGTAGATATTTATTTATATTTAGTATTTAGTAGGTATTTATTTATATATAGTATAGGTAGGTATTTAGTATAGATAGGTATTTAGTATTTAGTAGGTATTTATTTATATTTAGTATAGTAGGTATTTAGTATTTAGTAGGTATTTATTTATATTTAGTATAGGTAGGTATTTAGTATTTAGTAGGTATTATTTATATTTAGTATAGTAGGTATTTATTTATATTTAGTATTTAGTAGGTATTTATTTATATTTAGTATAGTAGGTATTTCGTATTTAGTAGGTATTTATTTATATTTAGTATTTAGTAGGTATTTATATATATTTAGTATTTAGTAGGTATTTATTTATTTATATTTAGTATTTAGTAGGTATTTATTTAGTATTTAGTAGGTATTTATTTATATTTAGTATTTAGTAGGTATTTATTTATAGATAGTATTTAGTAGGTATTTATTTATATTTAGTATTTAGTAGGTATTTATTTATATTTAGTATTTAGTATTTAGTAGGTATTTATTTACATATAGTATAGGTAGGTATTTAGTATTTAGTAGGTTTTTATTTATATTTAGTATAGTAGGTATGTCGTATTTAGTAGGTATTTATTTATGTTTAGTATAGTAGGTATTTATTTATATTTAGTATTTAGTAGGTATTTATTTATATTTAGTATAGGTATGTATATAGTATAGGTAGGTATTTAGTATTTAGTAGGTATTTATTTATATTTAGTATAGGTAGGTATTTAGTTTTTAGTAGGTATTTATTTATATTTACTATAGGTAGGTATTTAGTATTTAGTAGGTATTTATTTATATATAGTATAGGTATGTATTTAGTATAGGTAGGTATTTAGTATTTAGTAGGTATTTATTCATATTTAGTATAGGTAGGTGTTTAGTATAGGTAGGTATTTAGTAGGTATTTATTTATATTTAGTATAGGTAGGTGTTAAGTATAGGTAGGTATTTAGTATTTAGTAGGTATTTATTTATATTTAGTATAGGTAGGTATTTAGTATAGGTAGGTATTTAGTATTTAGTAGGTATTTATTTATATTTAGTATAGGTAGGTATTTAGTATTTAGTAGGTATTTATTTATATTTAGTATAGGTAGGTATTTAGTATTTAGTAGGTATTTATTTATATTTAGTATAGGTATGTATTTAGTATTTAGTAGGTATTTATTTATATTTAGTATAGGTAGGTATTTAGTATTTAGTAGGTATTTATTTATATATAGTATAAGTATGTATTTAGTATAGGTAGGTATTTAGTATTTAGTAGGTATTTATTTATATTTAGTATAGGTAGGTGTTTAGTATAGTAGGTATTTAGTATTTCTCTGTAAATCAACGACGGTGGTGTTAATTTCCCTTTTTAAAAACATTTATGTGATTTTCATGGGCCTCTGCCAGTGATTTTTTTTTATTAATATATGAAAACTAATTCAGCCACGTTGACACATCATTATGGATGACATTACCAAAAGAGCAGTGTGAACATGAATGAGAAGTGAACCTAACTTTTGTAGGGTCTGGAATGGCACACCATTCCCTATATAGTGCACTACTTTCAACAGGCGTTGGTTAAGAGTAGTGCACTAGATAGGGAATGTGGACCCCTAGGACTCTGGTCAGATGCGGTGCACTAGATAGGGAATGTGGACCCATTTGGGACACAAAAAATATGACTGAGGAAGTAAACAACATAGAATGACTGTCTGGGTGATGTCTGACTCTGTATGTGTATCCAATGGCACCCTATTCCTAACGGGCCCTGGTCTAAAGAAGTGCACTAGATAGGGAATGTGGACCCATAGGACTCTGGTCAGAAACGGTGCACTCCTCGAATAGGGATGACATTTTGGACGCAAATCCTCTGTGGTAGACTTTTATAACAGAGGTCAGTGGAGAGGACTGTAGTACTATTATATCTGACGAGATGACATCGGCAGTGACATCACTCCTGTCCTTTGAGAAGAGAATGAAGCTATTCTCCCCCCTCCCCCCTCCCCCCTTGGTGGAACACAGCTGTTGCTTTGAAACAGAGGGAAAGGGGGAAGAACCACAACAAATACAGTAAATGCCCACACACACACACACGATAGTGGACAGGACATTTGCTACCTGTCACTGTGTATACCTCTTTGCTAACGACTTCAATGTACCTCTCTCTCATTCCCAACCCTCTGCCTCTCTACAGAAGCTTCCAGCCTTTGGAGCCTCTGGTGTCTCCTGTGGCAGAGTTCCAATCCCCCTCTGAAGAGACCCCTACCCCACTGGCTCCAGCAGAGACCCCTACCCCACTGGGTCCAGCAGAGACCCCTACACCACTGGGTCCGGCAGAGACCCCTACCCTGCTGGGTCCAGCAGAGACCCCTACCCTGCTGGGTCCAGCAGAGACCACTACCCTGCTGGGTCCAGCAGAGACCCCTACCCTACTGGGTCTTGCAGAGACCCCTACCCTACTGGATCAGGCAGAGGCCCCTACCCTACTGTGTCAGGCAGAGACTCCTACACTACTGTGTCAGGCAGAGACCCCTACCCCACTGGGTCAGGCAGAGACCCCTACCCCACTGGGTCAGGCAGAGACCCCTACCCCACTGGGTCCAGCAGAGACCCCTACCCTATTGTGTCAGGCAGAGACTCCTACACTACTGTGTCAGGCAGAGACTCCTACACTACTGGGTTCGGCAGAAACCCCTACCCTACTGGGTTCGGCAGAGACCCCTACCCTACTGGACCAGGCAGAGACCCCTACCCCACTGGGTCAGGCAGAGACCCCTACCCTACTGTGTCAGGCAGAGACTCCTACACTACTGGGTTCGGCAGAAACCCCTACCCCACTGGGTCAGGCAGAGACCCCTACCCTACTGGACCAGGCAGAGACCCCTACCCCACTGGGTCAGGCAGAGACCCCTACCCTACTGGACCAGGCAGAGACCCCTACTCTACTGGGTCAGGCAGAGGAAGCTACCCCAGTAAGACAAAAAAAGAGGCAGACAGAGGAGCAACCAGCCCATGAAAAAGAGACCCCAGGACAGACAATTAGCGGGTAAGTTCCCAGTCCTATGACTGACATCATTCAATTATTATTTATACAATGTTACCCTCTTAGATGTTAAGTCCCCTGTTTAGGGGACATTGAGCGGTTCTGGACCGGTTCCGACTGATATTTGAGTGCTCTGTGAACGTTGCGGGGTCCCGTGCCCTATAATGTTAGAAAGGCCCATCTGTTTGCTACCAGTCTGTCAGCAGAGATGACTTGAAGTGTCAGGTTTCACACCCCACATTTGCATAGAGAGTGATGTGTCACATTTCCTGGCCTAACAAAAAATCAAATCAAATTTTATTAGTCACATGCGCCGAATACAACAGGTGTAGTAGATCTTACAGTGAAATGCTTACTTAAAAGCCCTTATCTGACAATGCAGTTCAAATTAAAAACAATAAAAAAAAAATACGAATAAGAAATAAAAGTAAAAAGTAATTAAAGAGCAGCAGTGAAATAACAATAGCAAGACTACATACAAGGGGGTACCGGTACAGAGACAATGTTCGGGGGCACCGGTTAATTGAGGTAATATGTACATGCAGGTAGAGTTATTTGTTAAGCGGAGCAGCACAGGGGACTTCGACCAGGAATCAGGGATGAATGAACCAAGACATTTATTGTCACACAGGGAGAGATGAAGTGCAGATCCAGGGAAGCTCAGATGACTTGTAGGAAACCAGATGTAGAGAGCTGAGGTTGGAGTGAGCTGGGTTGGGACAGGGTAAACAGGTCCGGAGGAGGGGAGTCCATGGGAGTGATGAGTTGAATCCAGAACAGGGTAGCAGGGTGGTGAGATGTGGAACAGGAGACAGGAACCAGAGTCAGAGCGGCAAAACTGCAGTGAGAGGAGAAACAACGTCAGGCAAGGAAACAGACACAGCAGGATACAGGATCTTAAATAACAACAAATAGATAGCAGTATGACTGACTGAACGGAGATCTGGCAGAGTGGAAGTGGCAGGACTGAGTATTTGTAGACGTCTTGATTATGGAACAGGTTGCAGCTGGTGGGGAACTGCTCTAACTCCAGCAGACCTGTCTCCAACCACACAATCACAAACACAGAGAGAGAAGAAGAGGGAGAGGGAGAGAACTGGGGGAATGGATGCAGGTCTAAGAGACACTGGATATCCACTAGGGGGTGTAGCAGAAGCAGATGTGACATTATTAAAATTTGGGGCCGCAGGTAGCCTAGTGGTTAGAGTATTGGACTAGGAACTGAAAGGTTGCTAGATCGAATCCCTGAGCTGACAAGGTAAAAATCTGTCATTCTGCCCCTGACCAAGGCAGTTAACCCACTGTTCCTAGGCCATCATTGAAAATAAGAATTTGTTTTTAACTGACTTGCCTAGTTAAATAAAGGTAAAATAAATGTTTTTTTAAAAGTGACTATGCACAGATGATAGCAGCAGTGTAAAGGGGGGGGGGGGGCAATGCAAATAGTCTGGGTGGCCATTTATTATATGTCACTCCCTTTGGTTCCTTCCCTATATATGTTTATCCCTTTGATTCCTTCCCTTTATTTGTCACTCCCTTTGATTCCTTCCCTATATATGTCACTCACCTGTGGTTCCTTCCCTATATATGTCTCTCCCTTTGGTTCCTTCCCTATATATGTCACTCCCTTTGGTTCCTTCCCTTTATTTGTCACTCCCTTTGATTCCTTCCCTATATATGTCACTCACTTTGGTTCCTTCCTTATATATGTCCCTCCCTTTGGTTCCTTCCCTATATATGTCACTCCTTTTGGTTCCTTCCCTATATATGTCCCTGCCTTTGGTTCCTTCCCTATATATGTCACTCCTTTTGGTTCCTGCCCTTTATTTGTCACTCCCTTTGATTCCTTCCCTATATATGTCACTCCTTTTGGTTCCTTCCCTATATATGTCCCTCCCTTTGGTTCCTTCCCTATATATGTCACTCCTTTTGGTTCCTTCCCTATATATGTCACTTCCTTTGGTTCCTTCCCTATTGATGTCACTCCTTTTGGTTCCTGCCCTCTTTATGTAACTCCCTTTGGTTCCTGCCCTCTTTATGTCACTCCCTTTGGTTCCTTCCCTATATATGTCACTCCCTTTGGTTCCTGCCCTCTTTATGTCACTCCCTTTGGTTCCTTCCCTATATATGTCACTCCCTTTGGTTCCTGCCCTATATATGTCACTCCCTTGGGTCCTTCCCTATATATGTCACTTCCTTTGGTTCCTTCCCTATTGATGTCACTCCTTTTGGTTCCTGCCCTCTTTATGTCACTCCCTTTGGTTCCTGCCCTCTTTATGTCACTCCCTTTGGTTCCTTCCCTATATATGTCACTCCCTTTGGTTCCTTCCCTATATATGTCACTTCCTTTGGTTCCTTCCCTATTGATGTCACTCCTTTTGGTTCCTGCCCTCTTTATGTCACTCCCTTTGGTTCCTGCCCTCTTTATGTCACTCCCTTTGGTTCCTTCCCTATATATGTCACTCCCTTTGGTTCCTGCCCTCTTTATGTCACTCCCTTTGGTTCCTTCCCTATATATGTCACTCCCTTTGGTTCCTGCCCTCTTTATGTCACTCCCTTTGGTTCCTTCCCTATATATGTCACTCACTTTGGTTCCTTCCCTATATATGTCCCTCCCTTTGGTTCCTTCCCTATATATGTCACTCCTTTTGGTTCCTTCCCTATATATGTCCCTCCCTTTGGTTCCTTCCCTATATATGTCACTCCTTTTGGTTCCTTCCCTATATATGTCCCTCCCTTTGGTTCCTTCCCTATATATGTCACTCCTTTTGGTTCCTTCCCTATATATGTCACTTCCTTTGGTTCCTTCCCTATTGATGTCACTCCTTTTGGTTCCTGCCCTCTTTATGTCACTCCCTTTGGTTCCTTCCCTATATATGTCACTCCCTTTGGTTCCTGCCCTCTTTATGTCACTCCCTTTGGTTCCTTCCCTATATATGTCACTCCCTTTGGTTCCTGCCCTATATATGTCACTCCCTTGGGTCCTTCCCTATATATGTCACTTCCTTTGGTTCCTTCCCTATTGATGTCACTCCTTTTGGTTCCTGCCCTCTTTATGTCACTCTCTTTGGTTCCTGCCCTCTTTATGTCACTCCCTTTGGTTCCTTCCCTATATATGTCACTCCCTTTGGTTCCTTCCCTATATATGTCACTTCCTTTGGTTCCTTCCCTATTGATGTCACTCCTTTTGGTTCCTGCCCTCTTTATGTCACTCCCTTTGGTTCCTGCCCTCTTTATGTCACTCCCTTTGGTTCCTTCCCTATATATGTCACTCCCTTTGGTTCCTGCCCTCTTTATGTCACTCCCTTTGGTTCCTTCCCTACATATGTCACTCCCTTTGGTTCCTGCCCTCTTTATGTCACTCCCTTTGGTTCCTTCCCTATATATGTCACTCACTTTGGTTCCTTCCCTATATATGTCCCTCCCTTTGGTTCCTTCCCTATATATGTCACTCCTTTTGGTTCCTTCCCTATATATGTCCCTCCCTTTGGTTCCTTCCCTATATATGTCACTCCTTTTGGTTCCTTCCCTATATATGTCCCTCCCTTTGGTTCCTTCCCTATATATGTCACTCCTTTTGGTTCCTTCCCTATATATGTCACTTCCTTTGGTTCCTTCCCTATTGATGTCACTCCTTTTGGTTCCTGCCCTCTTTATGTCACTCCCTTTGGTTCCTGCCCTCTTTATGTCACTCCCTTTGGTTCCTTCCCTATATATGTCACTCCTTTTGGTTCCTGCCCTCTTTATGTCACTCCCTTTGGTTCCTTCCCTATATATGTCACTCCCTTTGGTTCCTGCCCTATATATGTCACTTCCTTTGGTTCCTTCCCCAGGTGTCATCGTTTCTGTTTCATGTCGTTGTTCATGTGTCGTGTTTTATATTATGTTTTCATTTATTTATTAAATTATTCACTCCCTGAAATTGCTTCCCGACTCTCAGCACACATCATTACAACACTTCAGAAATTTTTGACAATTTATTTTGCCAGAAATGTGAGCTCCAGACCTTTCTAGAACTATGCACCATTACTAGTTACTGTTTAAGGCCATTTCGTGAGAAATAATTACGCTTGGGTATGTCTATTTAGGCAGAAATCTACATTTTGCCAAAACGTTCAACAGATTTTAATAGTCAACAACTCAGACTGTAATAAGGTACAGAGGTGGGACCAAGTCATGTGACTGGAGTCTGACTCGAGTCCAAGTCATGTGACTCGGGTCCAAGTCATGTGACTCGGGTCCAAGTCATGTGACTCGGGTCCAAGTCATGTGACTCGAGTCCACACACCTCTGGTAAGGTGTAATAGTGGCAGATGTAACTCACGGTGATCCATGGTTACCGTTCAACGTTATCCCTTCAGATAATTAACAAGTATTGTACTTTATGGTAATAAGGCTTCTTATTGTGAAGTGTTGGATGTTACATGTTAGTATTCACTCTGTTAATTAGTCTGTCACAGGGTAGTAGTCTACACTGCATTCTGGGCCTGGTGCTACATCTCTGTCTGTCTTCCAGATGGTTGAAGAACAAAATCCAGTATAAAAAAAATGGGATAAAAAAAGAGCCTCACTGTAATCCTGTATTAGCAGAGATTTTCTAGGGATTGTGTCCTACTATCCGTTCATGTACTGTAACCATAACAACGTGACAATAGACAGCATGGATGATTTGTAATTCACCAGATGACTTGTTGAGCGCTGGAAAATAAACGTTCATTTATCCTCGTGGAAAGAATCAATTCTTCAGGCGTTGGATACCGCGACATTAGGATGTTTTTGAGGTACAGAATGTCTGGTCTTCTTTGATGCTCCTATGGATGGAACTCTGTGTTGAACTCTTATTGGAACGCAGATTCCTTCACTCTCTCAACCTGTATCTGTTGTTTATGTCATTGTAATAGTGAAGTCCGGTGTCGACTTGTTACTATATGAAAGAGCCTGCATGTTCAGTCCAGGACTAGGCTTGATTGCGTCCCTGAGATAGCGTAGTCTCACTTCCAGACACTTTGTTGTGATCTGCAGGACAGCTAACTCTTGTCTCACTATGAAGGTACTTGGTAGGTAGAGGCTTGTGATGGGCAGACCTGAGTTTAGATACTATTTTAAATCATTCAAATACTTTTAGTGTTTGCTTTATCCTGCCTGGATTTTCTGATATGTGGCTGTTATAGTGGTTCCTTTACACCAGGCAAGTGCAATTGAGTACAGATTTGTATTGGAAACCAAAGGGTGCAAGGTTTATGATAGCAGGTGTTTGGGCTTTGGCTTGACCAGTGTTCTCCAGTCTAGATTTTTACTGGTTGATGTCATTGCAGTGAGCCCAGCCTGCTACAGTGTTACGGTGCAGTGAACCCAGCATGTTACGGTGCAGTGAACCCAGCATGCTATAGTGTTACGGTGCAGTGAACCCAGCATGTTAAGGTTTTACGGTGCAGTGAACCCAGCATGTTAAGGTTTTACGGTGCAGTGAACCCAGCATGCTATAGTGTTACGGTGCAGTGATCCCAGCATGCTACGGTTTTACGGTGCAGTGAACCCAGCATGCTACGGTTTTACGGTGCAGTGAACCCAGCATGCTACGGTTTTACGGTGCAGTGAACCCAGCATGTTACGGTTTTACGGTGCAGTGAACCTAGCATGCTACGGTTTTACGGTGCAGTGAACCCAGCATGTTACGGTGTTACGGTGCAGTGAACCCAGCATGTTAAGGTTTTACGGTGCAGTGAACCCAGCATGCTATAGTGTTACGGTGCAGTGAACCCAGCATGTTACGGTGCAGTGAACCCAGCATGCTACGGTTTTACGGTGCAGTGAACCCAGCATGCTATAGTGTTACGGTGCAGTGAAACCAACATGCTATAGTGTTACGGTGCAGTGAACCCAGCATGTTACGGTTTTACGGTGCAGTGAACCCTGCATGCTACGGTTTTACGGTGCAGTGAACCCAGCATGCTACGGTTTTACGGTGCAGTGAACCCAGCATGCTACGGTTTTACGGTGCAGTGAACCCAGCATGCTACGGTTTTACGGTGCAGTGAACCCAGCATGCTACGGTTTTACGGTGCAGTGAAACCAACATGCTATAGTGTTACGGTGCAGTGAACCCAGCATGTTATAGTGTTACGGTGCAGTGAACCCAGCATGCTACGGTTTTACGTTGCAGTGAACCCAGCATGCTACGGTTTTACGGTGCAGTGAACCCAGCATGCTACGGTTTTACGGTGCAGTGAACCCAGCATGTTATAGTGTTATGGTGCAGTGAACCCAGCATGCTATAGTGTTACGGTGTAGTGAACCCAGCATGCTATAGTGTTACGGTGCAGTGAACCCAGCATGCTATAGTGTTATGGTGCAGTGAACCCAGCATGCTATAGTGTTACAGTGCAGTGAACCCTGCATTCTACGGTGCAGTGAACCCAGCATGCTATGGTGCAGTGAACCCAGCATGCTATGGTGTTACGGTGCAGTGAACCCAGTATGCTACGGTGCAGTGAACCCAGCATGCTATGGTGTTACGGTGCAGTGAACCCAGTATGCTACGGTGCAGTGAACCCAGCATGCTATGGTGTTACGGTGCAGTGAACCCAGTATGCTACGGTGCAGGGAACCCAGCATGCTACGGTGCAGTGAACCCAGCATGCTATAGTGTTACGGTGCAGTGAACCCAGCATGCTATGGTGTTACGGTGCAGTGAACCCAGCATGTTACGGTGCAGTGAACCCAGCATGTTATGGTGTTACGGTGCAGAGAACCCATCGTGCTAAGGCCATATGGAGATGTTTACATTTGTGATTTGAACAGCTTTGGTAACATTGACATTAGCTTGCGGAAAACCTTTCAAGTCTTTCCTTCTAATAGTTCTTGAATCTGCCACCTCCATCTCTGTGATTTTGTCTGTGTATTTTTATCTCTCTTTTGTTACTCTCTCAATGGATCTAAATAATTTTATATTCCTCTTCCCTTTGTCTCTCTCTCTGTTTCTCTCTCTTTGTCTCTTTCTCTCTCTCTCTCTCTCTCTCTCTCTCTCTCTCTCTCTCTCTCTCTCTCTCTCTCTCTCTGTCTCTCTCTCTCTCTTTCTCTCTCTTTCTCGCTCTCTCTCTCTCTCTCCTTCTGTCTCTCTCTCTGTCTCTCTCTCTCTCCCCCCCTCTCTCTCTCTCTCTCTCTCCCCCTCTCTCTCTCTCTCCCCCCCCCTCTCTCTCTCTCTCTCTCTCTCTCTCCCCTCTCTCTCTCTCCCCCCTCTCTCTCTCCCCCCCTCTCTCTCTCTCTCTCTCTCTCTCTCTCTCTCTCCCCCCTCTCTCTCTCTCCCCCTCTCTCTCTCTCCCTCTCTCTCTCTCTCTCTCTCTCTCTCTCTCTCTCTCTCTGTCTCTCTCTCTCTCTCTCTCTCTCTCTCTCTCTCTCTCTCTCTCTCCCTCTGTCTCTGGTGTAAATCCTTGAAGCCATCCCACATGCCAGGGCAGACACTTGCTGCCTGTCAGTCAACAGTTGTCCTATCACTCCGGCCGTAGAGGGTCATGGGGGGGAGAGAGAGAGGAGGATACAATACAAACGCCTACTAGCAGATTCCATTTTGTATAAATAACTACTAACAGTTGTGTGTGTCGAGTGGGCTTGTCACATGCTTGAGTGTGTGTTCTTGGGCAGTGGTGGAAAAAGTACCCAATTGTCATACCTCAGTAAAAGTAAAGATACCTTAATAGAAAAATTACTCAAAATGATTTAAAAGTGAAAGTCACCTAGTAAAATTCTATTTGAGTAAAAGTCTAAAAATATTTGGTTTTAAATAAACTTAAGTATCAAAAGTGAAAGTAAAAGTATAAATCATATAAAATTCCTTATGCTTAGCAAACCAGACGGCACAATTGTCTTTCTTCCTTCAGATCAGTAGGGATGACCAGGGATGTTCTCTGTTTAGTGAGTCCTCCAGATCAGAGGCAGTAGGGATGACCAGGGATGTTCTCTGTTTAGTGAGTCCTCCAGATCAGAGGCAGTGGGAATGACCAGGGATGTTCTCTGTTTAGTGAGTCCTCCAGATCAGAGGCAGTAGGGATGACCAGGGATGTTCTCTGCTTAGTGAGTCCTCCAGATCAGAGGCAGTAGGGATGACCAGGGATGTTCTCTGCTTAGTGAGTCCTCCAGATCAGAGGCAGTAGGGATGACCAGGGATGTTCTCTGTTTAGTGAGTCCTCCAGATCAGAGACAGTAGGGATGACCAGGGATGTTCTCTTGATAAGTGTGTGAATTGGACAATTTCTGCTAAGCGTTCAAAACGGAACAAGTACTTTTGGGTGTCAGGGAAAATGTACGGAGTAAAAAAATACATTATTTTCGTTAGGAATGTAGTGAAGTACCGCTGTGGTGGCAGGGTATCCTAGTGGTTAGAGCGTTGGACTAGTAGCCAAAAGGTTGCAAGTTTGAATCCCCGAGCTGACAAGGTACAAATCTGTCGTTCTTCCCCTGAACAGGCAGTTAACCCACTGTTCCTAGGCCGTCATTGAAAATAAGAATTTGTTCTTAACTGATTTGCCTAGTTAAAAAAAAAAGAAAGAAAAAAGTAAAAGTTGTAAATAGTAAAATGAAGTACAGATACTGTCCAAAAAAACTTTAGTAGTACTTTCAACTATTTTTACTGAAGTACAAATAAAATAAAATAAATTACATCACTGTTCTTGGGTGTATGTGTACTTAGTGTGTGTGTGTGCATGTGTGTGCGTACATACTATATGTGTGTGTTGGTGTGTGTATGCAGTGTGTATACATAGTGCTTGGACGTAATGTGTGTGTGTGTTTCACTCTGTCCCTGGAGGCTGTCCTTGCTGTCAACCCCCGACTCTAGTGACTCGTGGAGCTGGAACTCTGTCTGTGTTTGTGGAGTGGTGGTGTCGGAATTTGAGGCTGCGCTCAGCTCAGTGTGTGTGTGTGTGTGAGTGTGTGTGTGTGTCTGAGTGTCGGCACAGGCAGTCTGAAGTCATTGGCTCACAGGCCAGAGCAGAGGCAGGCTGGAACAAACAGGGTTCAAAAGAAACACTTGTGTGTGTGTGTGTGTGTGTGTGTGTGTGTGTGTGTGTGTGTGAGCAGCGTAGCGTCTGGGGTATCTACAGCAAAACGTAAAGAGTAGAAAAGCGCTCTTGCGTCTTCAGCTTAGTTCTGTGAGGAGGGAAATGAGTGGAACGATAACCTCTAGTCTCTGAAGGGATTCTACATGACTCCTCTGTGTCGGGTGAGTTGACTTGACTGTTGTTCTTTCTGTCTGTGTTTGGTCACTCCTGCTGTTACAAGTTATTTTCTCTCTGCTGGTCGTTTTGTCTCCTATCGTGTGACGGATGAGTTGTTTAGGTTTTCTCCGTGTGTTGCCGACGTAGGTAACAACGATAACTACCACAGCCGGCTCTGACCTAACCCAAATGCTGGGAGGGAGAGTGAGAGAAAGAAAGAGAAGGAGGAGGGAGAGAAGGAGGGAGAGAAGGAGAGAGGGAGAGGGAGAGGGAGAGGGAGAGGGAGAGAGACAGAGACAGAGACAGAGAGAGAGAGAGACAGAGACAGAGACAGAGACAAAGAGAGAGAGAGAGAGAGAGAGAGAGAGAGAGAGAGACAGAGAGAGAGATAGAGAGAGAGAGAGAGATAGAGAGAGAGAGAGAGAGAGAGTAAATTACAGGGAGGAAAAGACGGGTGAGGGCATGTTTATGTTTTCTCTCTCTCAATTCAAATGGCTTTATTGGCATGGGAAGCATATGCTTACATATGTTTATATATCCAGTGTTGTGACAATGTGCAAATAGTGAAAGTACAAAAGGGAAAATAATTAAACATAAATATTGGTTGTATTTACAATGGTGTTTGTTCTTCACTGGTTGTCCTTTTCTCGTGGCAACAGGTCACAAATCCTGCTGCTGTGATATTGGCACACTGTGGTATTTCACCCAGTAGATATGGGTGTTTATCGAAATTGGGTTTGTTTTCAAACTCTTTATGGATCTGTGTAATCTGAGGGAAATATGTGGTCATACATTTGCAGCAGGTGAGGAAGTGCAGCTCACAGAACACGGGTATAAGTGGGATCATGGGGAAGATGGATGACACCTGAAGGGTTTGGAGACGAGCACAAGGACAGGTGAAACAGATCAGGGCGTGACACTCTGTTAAGGTCCAAATAGCATTCTAGTTTGTTTTGTTGTTGTTAAATCTTTCCAATGTGTCATGTTATTTACTCTTTTTTTTCTCATGATTGGGTTGGGTCTAATTGTGTTGCTGTCCTGGGTCTCTGTCTCTCTCTCTGTCTCTCTCTCTGTCTCTCTCTCTGTCTCGCTCTCTTGCTCTCTCTCTCTTGCTCTCTCTCTCTTGCTCTCTCTCTCTCTCTCTCTCTCTCTGTAATTTCTGCCACTTGAAAAAAAAAATGTTATCGACCATGACTGATATCAAATGTGAGTTGGTTTCAGGGGTGTGGTTTGATGTGGTTGTCTCTTGTCTGTGTTCACAGGTGGGACGAGTTGATTTAGCCAATAAACTTCAGTTGGTTTGCGACCGTGACAAAATTGGTTCGACTTTGGATAGCCTATCTCCGGGGCTCGTTCGTGACCGTCAATAAATTACAAATTGTAAATGAGCCAATTATGCTTTCAGTATTTGTATATGAATTTCTACAAGTTATAGTTGGTTTGAGGTTTTTAAATCATTGAAATGTGGAGCTATTAGAAGTTTAACACAATGTCCCATGTACATTGTGTAATTTACAGATGGTTCCTAACTAGCCCCAGAGGGATATCCAAAGTCAAACTAAATTTACCACACACTGTGGACATGTATGCAGGGTTCAAATAAACATTAATTTATGCTGTGATGGAGTCACGACCACAAGACAAGACTGACTTTATGACCAAACTTATCCTATTTACACTTTGTAGTCCATTTTTTAGTTATTTTTTTTACAGTAGAATAAATGTTTCGGACTCATATCGATGTCACGTAGGTTGTTTTCTAAATGAGAAGTTGTTGTTTAGGGGCTCTTTAATCAGTCTGGGACTAGGTTGTTCTGTCTATAGTAAACATTACTGGTAGCTTGGCTCTCGTCTGGGTGTCCCACAAAACAAATTAAATGTCAAGTCAGTTTAACGTTTGGATTGAACTTCAACGTCCCACGCTCCTGCACGTAAGAGGTTCTAGACACACTGTGAGAAACCGCAGACACCCTTGACAGTCTTCGAATGGCGGTGGGTCTGTGATCTGAATAGCAGTTTTGTTTGTGTAGGTGTGTGTCTAAATACTAGATCTCTAAATTGCCATTTGAATGACAGAGTGTCTGTGTGACTGTTAGTGTTTTCATCAGTCATGATGATGATGTACATCAGAGAGCACTGGAATAGGATGCAACCTACGTTTTAGTACCAAGAGACTAGTTGCCATGGCAATTGATAATCGTTACGGCGATTGAGAGTGATAATCTAAATTGCTGTCATTCGTTTTACCAGCCAGGAAGATGTTTAATAACGCTTCACTATTAGAGGAAGTTAATGAGTTGAACGATAATGATTCACTATTAGAGGAAGTTAATGAGCTGAACGATAATGATTCACTATTAGAGGAAGTTAATGAGTTGAACGATAATGCTTCACTATTAGAGGAAGTTAATGAGTTGAACGATAATGATTCACTATTAGAGGAAGTTAATGAGTTGAACGATAATGCTTCACTATTAGAGGAAGTTAATGAGTTGAACGATAATGATTCACTATTAGAGGAAGTTAATGAGTTGAACGATAATGATTCACTATTAGAGGAAGTTAATGAGTTGAACGATAATGATTCACTATTAGAGGAAGTTAATGAGTTGAACGATAATGCTTCACTATTAGAGGAAGTAAATGAGTTGAACGATAATGCTTCACTATTAGAGGAAGTGAATGAGTTGAACGATAATGATTCACTATCAGAGGAAGTAAATGAGTTGAACGATAATGATTCACTATTAGAGGAAGTAAATGAGTTGAACGATAATGATTCACTATCAGAGGAAGTTAATGAGTTGAACGATAATGTTTCACTATCAGAGGAAGTTAATGAGTTGAACGATAATGATTCACTATTAGAGGAAGTTAATGAGTTGAATGATAATGCTTCACTATCAGAGGAAGTAAATGAGTTGAACGATAATGATTCACTATCAGAGGAAGTTAATGAGTTGAAGGATAATGATTCACTATTAGAGGAAGTTAATGAGTTGAACGATAATGATTCACTATCAGAGGAAGTTAATGAGTTGAACGATAATGTTTCACTATCAGAGGAAGTTAATGAGTTGAACGATAATGATTCACTATTAGAGGAAGTTAATGAGTTGAATGATAATGCTTCACTATCAGAGGAAGTAAATGAGTTGAACGATAATGATTCACTATCAGAGGAAGTTAATGAGTTGAAGGATAATGATTCACTATTAGAGGAAGTTAATGAGTTGAACGATAATGATTCACCATCAGAGGAAGTAAGTGACTTGAACGATAATGATTCACTATCAGACGAAGTAAATGAGTTGAAGGATAATGATTCACTATCAGAGGAAGTAAATGAGTTGAACGATAATGATTCACTATTAGAGGAAGTAAATGAGTTGAACGATAATGATTCACTATTATAGGAAGTTAATGAGTTGAACGATAATGATTCACTATTAGAGGAAGTTAATGAGTTGAACGATAATGATTCACCATCAGAGGAAGTAAGTGACTTGAACGATAATGATTCACTATCAGACGAAGTAAATGAGTTGAAGGATAATGATTCACTATCAGAGGAAGTAAATGAGTTGAACGCTAATGCTTCACTATTAGAGGAAGTGAATGAGTTGAACGATAATGATTCACTATTAGAGGAAGTTAATGAGTTGAACGATAATGCTTCACTATTAGAGGAAGTAAATGATTTGAACGATAATGATTCACTATTTGAGGAGGTATATGAGTTGAACGATAATGATTCACTATTAGAGGAGGTATATGAGTTGAACGATAATGATTCACTATTAGAGGATGTATATGAGTTGAACAATAATGATTCACTATTAAAGGAAGTTAATGAGTTGAACGATAATGATTCACTATTAGAGGAGGTATATGAGTTGAACGATAATGATTCACTATTAGAGGAGGTATATGAGTTGAACGATAATGATTCATTATTAGAGGAGGTATATGAGTTGAACGATAATGATTCACTATTAGCGGAGGTATATGAGTTGAACGATAATGATTCACTATTAGAGGAGGTCTATGAGTTGAACGATAATGATTCACTATTAGAGGAGGTATATGAGTTGAACGATAATGATTCACTATTAGAGGAGGTAAATGAGTTGAACGATAATGATTCACGATTAGAGGAAGTTAATGAGTTGAACGATAATGATTCACTATTAGAGGAAGTTAATGAGTTGAACGATAATGATTCACTATTCGAGGAGGTCTATGAGTTGAACGATAATGAATCACTGTTAGAGGAGGTCTATGAGTTGAATGATAATGATTCACTGTTAGAGGAGGTCTATGAGTTGAACGATAATGATTCACTATTCGAGGAGGTCTATGAGTTGAACGATAATGATTCACTGTTAGAGGAGGTCTATGAGTTGAACGATAATGATTCACTAGTCGAGGAGGTCTATGAGTTGAACGATAATGATTCACTATTCGAGGAGGTCTATGAGTTGAACGATAATGATTCACTATTAGAGGAGGTATATGATTTGAACGATAATGATTCACTATTCGAGGAGGTATATGAGTTGAACGATAATGATTCACTGTTAGAGGAGGTCTATGAGTTGAACGATAATGATTCACCATTAGAGGAGGTATATGAGTTGAACGATAATGATTCACTATTCGATGAGGTATATGAGTGGAACGATAA
>NW_027009563.1:0-12500 GCF_036934945.1 Oncorhynchus masou masou | reverse complement strand
GCAGAACGACAGATTTGTACCTTGTCAGCTCGGGGATTTGAACTTGCAACCTTTCGGTTACCAGTCCAACACTCTAACCACTAGGCTACCCTGCAGCTCCGTACCACACTATACCACACTATAGCATACCATACCATACCACACTATACCATACCATACCACACTATACCACACTATACCATACCATACCACCCTATACCACACTATACCACACTATACCATACCATACCACACCATACCACACTATACCACACTATACCACACTATACCATACCACACTATACCACACTATACCATACAATACCACACTATAACACACTATACCACACCACACCATGCCACACTATACCCAACCATACCATACCACACTTAACCATACCATACCACACAATACCACACTATACCACACTATACTATACCATACCATACCATACCACACTATACCACACTATACCATACAATACCACACTATACCACACTATACTATACCATACCATACCATAACATACCATACCATACCATACCACACTATACCACACTATACCATACAATACCACACTATACCACACTATACCACACTATACTATACCATACCACACTATACCACACAATACCATACCATACCACACTATACCACACTATACCACACTATACCACACTATACCACACTATACCATACCATACCATACAATACCACACTATACCACACTATACCACACCACACCATACCACACTATACCCAACCATACCATACCACACTATACCATACCATACCACACCATACCACACTATACCACACCATACCACACTATACCATAAAATACCACACTATACCACACTATACCACACTATACCATACCATACCATACCATACCACACTATACCACACTATACCATACAATACCACACTATACCACACTATACTATACCATACCATACCATACCATACCATACCATACCACACTATACCACACTATACCACACTATACCATACACTACCACACTATACCACACTATACCATACCATACCACACCATTCCATACCATACCACTCTATACCACACTATACCATACAATACCACACTATACCACACTATACTATACCATACCATACCACACTATACCATACCATACCACACCATACCACACTATACCACACCATACCACACTATACCATAAAATACCACACTATACCACACTATACCACACTATACCATACCACACTATACCACACTATACCATACAATACCACACTATAGCACACTATACTATACCATACCATACCATACCATACCACACTATACCACACTATACCATACAATACCACACTATACCACCCTATACCATACCATACCACACCATACCATACCATACCATACCATACCACACTATACCACACTATACCATACAATACCACACTATACCACACTATACTATACCATACCATACCACACTATACCACACTATACCATACAATACCACACTATACCACACTATACTATACCATACCATACCATATCATACCACACTATACCACACAATACCATACAATACCACACTATACCACACTATACCACACTATACCATACCATACCATACCATACCACACTATACCACACTATACCATACAATACCACACTATACCATACCATACCACACTATACCACACTATACCATACAATACCACACTATACCACACTATACTATACCATACCACACTATACCACACTATACCATACCATACCACACCATACCATACCATACCAAACCATACCACACTATAACATACCATACCACACTATACCACACCATATCAAACCATACCACACCATAACATACCATACCATACCACACTATACCATACCATACCACACCAGACCAAACCATACCACACTATACCATAACCATACCAAACCATACCACACTATAACATACCATACCACACTATACCACACCATATCAAACCATACCACACCATAACATACCATACCATACCACACTATACCATACCATACCACACCAGACCAAACCATACCACATTAAACCATACCACACAATACCACACCATACCACACCATACCATTCTATACCAAACCATACCATACCATACCATACCAAGCCATATCACACCAAACCATACCACACAATACCAAACCATACCACACCATACCAAACCATACCATACCACGCCAAACACACACCATACCACACAATACCACACCATACCACACCATACCACACCATACCATACTATACCAAGCCATATCACACCATACCACACTATACCATACTATACCAAGCCATACCACACCAAACCATACCACATTATACCACACCACACCACACCATACCACACCACACCACACCATACCACACTATACCATACCACACCATACCACACAATACTATACCATACCACACTATACCATACCATACCACACCACACTATACCAAACCAAACAGCCAACAATTATGTGTATGTTTTTGTGTGTAGGTTGTTAATCCACGTGTCTCCCTCCTGTTCTGTCCAGGTCCTCCCTGACAGAGGCTGAGCAGACTGAGGAGAGGAGTAAGCCTCCTTCTTTCACCTCCTCCTCCCCACCTCCTCCCCCTGCCACCTCCTCCCCACCTCCTCCCCCTGTCACCTCCTCCCCACCTCCTCCCCCAGCCACATCCTCCCCACCTCCTCCCCCAGCCACCTCCTCCCCACCTCCTCCCCTTGCCACCTCCTCCCCCTCCTCCTCCCCCTGTCACCTCCTCCCCACCTCCTCCCACGTCTCCTGGACAAGTCTTCCAGTACCCTCCTGCCCGCCCTACCTACCTCCAGGAAGATTTCCCCACCCCTCCTCCCACTCCTCAAGAGAGGCTGCCCCCAGAGCTCCAGTCGACTGAGCCCGACACACCACTTCCTGCATCCCCCCAGGCTCCAGCGGAAGCCCCAGAAGCTCAGGCTTCTCCCCCACCAGGCCAGGCTTCTCCCCCACCAGGCCAGGCTACTTCACCACCAGGCCAGGCTTCTCCCCCACCAGGCCAGGCTTCTCCCCCACCAGGCCAGGCTACTCCCC
This sequence comes from Oncorhynchus masou masou, assembly GCF_036934945.1. NCBI lineage: Eukaryota > Metazoa > Chordata > Actinopteri > Salmoniformes > Salmonidae > Oncorhynchus > Oncorhynchus masou. Next base: position 9,435 of record NW_027009563.1, on the reverse strand, counting down.
CACCAGGCCAGGCTTCTCCCCCACCAGGCCAGGCTTCTCCCCCACCAGGCCAGGCTTCTCCCCACCAGGCCAGGCTTCTCCCCCACCAGGCCAGGCTACTTCACCACCAGGCCAGGCTTCTCCCCACCAGGCCAGGCTTCTCCCCCACCAGGCCAGGCTTCTCCCCCACCAGGCCAGGCTACTCCCCCACCAGCCCAGGCTTCTCCCCCACCAGGCCAGGCTACTTCACCACCTGCAGCTCTAGCAGCAACCCCAGTTGTCCCGCCTCTACCTGTACCGACACCCTCTGAGAGTCGGGACACCACACTCACCACCACTACATTCGCTGAACCCCTGACAGAATCCCCAGCCTCCCTACCTCAACCTCCACCCCGTGAAGAGGACACCATCTCCACCCCTGCACCCTGTGACCCCTGTGACCCTACACCCAGGTATGGTTACCACTCTGTTGCTATATTGGACCAGTGTCATATACACCTACAGTACCAGTCAAAAGTTTGGACACACCTACTTATTCCATGGCTTTTTATTTTATTTTGTTTAATAATAGTGAAGACATCAAAACGATGAGATAACACATATGGAATCATGTAGTAACCATAAAAGTGTAAAACAAAAAACAAAAACAAAAAAATATTATATATTATGAGATTCTTCAAATGACAGCTTTGATGACAGCTTTGCACACAGGTCAAATCAAATCAAATGTATTTGTAAAGCCCTTCTTACATCAGCTGAAATCTCAAAGTGCTGTACAGAAACCCAGCCTAAAACCCCCAAACAGCAAGCAATGCAGGTGTAGAAGCACTTGAATTACAGAGACGAGCTTCTCCACCATCACGTACCAGTCACATCTTAACCACTTCAATAGAATAAGGCCAGATCTACTTCTTGGCTGGTACTCAATTGTATAGTATTGTATAGTATTTAATTGTTTTTTTTTTTAATTTAACATTTATTTGACTAAAGTAACCCATTGTTCTCTCTAAGAACACATTTATTTCAATACGCAATTGAGTGCACTTGACAGTGATTATTAAGGTGTGGAAACTTTTCCAGTTGAACATTCTGCTCCAGTCCTGCTAGGTTAGAATTTGACTGATTTGTTGTCATTGAGTTGATTTCAGAGAGAGTGAGAGAGTGAGTGAGTGAGTGAGTGAGAGAGAGATCCCACAGATCTATGCTACGTGCTAACAGTTGGTGAGAGAGAGAGTGAGTGAGTGAGTGAGTGAGAGAGAGAGATCCCACAGATCTATGCTATGTGCTAACAGTTGGAGAGAGAGAGAGAGAGAGAGGGAGAGTTGTGTGGGTATAGGGTATAGGGTTAGGGTATAGGGTTAGGGTATAGGGTTAGGGTATATGGTTTAGGGTATAGGGTATAGGGTATAGGGTATAGGGTATAGGGTATAGGGAATAGGTATAGGGAATAGGGTATAGGGAATAGGGTATAGTCGCTCTGGATAAGAGCGTCTGCTAAATGACTTAAATGTAAATGTAAATGTATAGGTATAGGGAATAGGGTATAGGCTTAGGGTATAGGGTATAGGGTATAGGGAATAGGGAATAGGGAATAGGTATAGGGAATAGGGTATAGGTATAGGGTATAGGGAATAGGGTATAGGGAATAGGGAATAGGGAATAGGTATAGGGTTAGGGTATAGGGTATAGGGTATAGGGTTAGGGTATAGGGTTAGGGTATAGGGTTAGGGTATATGGTAAAGGGTTAGGGTATAGGGTTAGGGTATATGGTTAGGGTATAGGGTATAGGGTTAGGGTATAGGGTTAGGGTATAGGGTTAGGGTATATGGTAAAGGGTTAGGGTATAGGGTTAGGGTATATGGTTAGGGTTAGGGTATAGGGTATAGGGTTAGGGTATAGGGTATAGGGTATAGGGTATAGGGTATAGGGTTAGGGTATAGGGTATAGGGTATAGGGTATAGGGTTAGGGTATAGGGTTAGGGTTAGGGTATAGGGTATAGGGTATAGGGAATAGGGAATAGGGAATAGGTATAGGGAATAGGGTATAGGTATAGGGTATAGGGAATAGGGTATAGGGAATAGGGAATAGGGAATAGGTATAGGGTTAGGGTATAGGGTATAGGGTATAGGGTTAGGTATAGGGTTAGGGTATAGGGTTAGGGTATATGGTAAAGGGTTAGGGTATAGGGTTAGGGTATATGGTTAGGGTATAGGGTATAGGGTTAGGGTATAGGGTTAGGGTATAGGGTTAGGGTATATGGTAAAGGGTTAGGGTATAGGGTTAGGGTATATGGTTAGGGTTAGGGTATAGGGTATAGGGTTAGGGTATAGGGTTAGGGTATAGGGTATAGGGTATAGGGTATAGGGTATAGGGTATAGGGTTAGGGTATAGGGTTAGGGTTAGGGTATAGGGTATAGGGTATAGGGTTAGGGTTAGGGTATATGGTTTAGGGTTAGGGTATAGGGTATAGGGTATAGGGTATAGGGTTAGGGTTAGGGTATTTATTTTTTTATTTCACCTTTATTAAACCAGGTAGGCTAGTTGAGAACAAGTTCTCATTTGCAACTGCGACCTGGCCAAGATTAAGCATAGCAGTGTGAACAGACAACACAGAGTTACACATGGAGTAAACAATTAACAAGTCAATAACACAGTAGAAAAAAAAGGGGAGTCTATTTACATTGTGTGCAAAAGGCATGAGGAGGTAGGCGAATAATTAAAATTTTGCAGATTAACACTGGGGTGATAAAGGTATAGGGTATAGGGTATAGGGTATAGGGTTAGGGTTAGGGTATAGGGTATAGGGTTAGGGTATAGGGTTAGGGTTAGGGTATAGGGTATAGGGTATAGGGTATAGGGTTAGGGTTAGGGTATAGGGTATAGGGTATAGGGTTAGGGTATAGGGTTAGGGTATAGGGTTAGTGTATAGGGTTAGGGTATAGGTTTAGGGTATAGGGTATAGTGTTAGGGTATAGGGTATAGGGTTAGGGTATAGGGTTAGGGTATAGGGTATAGGGTATAGGGTATAGGGTATAGGGTTAGGGTATAGGTTTAGGGTATAGGGTATAGTGTTAGGGTATAGGGTATAGGGTTAGGGTATAGGGTTAGGGTATAGGGTATAGGGTATAGGATTAGGGTATAGGGTTAGTGTATAGGGTTAGTGTATAGGTTTATATGGTTAGGGTATAGGGTATAGGGTTAGGGTATAGGGTTAGTGTATAGGTTTATATGGTTAGGGTATAGGGTTAGAGTATAAAGTTAGGGTATAGGGTTATAGGGTTAGGGTATAGGGTTAGGGTATAGGGTTAGGGTATAGGGTATAGTGTTAGGGTATAGGGTTAGGGCATAGGGTATAGGGTTAGGGTATAGGGTTAGGGTATAGGGTAAGGTTAGAGGTTAGGGATTATACTATTTTGAATGGAAAAACAAATTTAGGCCCCCACATGAATGAAAGTGTGTGTGTGTGTGTGTGTGTGTGTGTGTGTGTGTGTGTGTGTGTGTGTGTGTGTGTGTGTGTGTGTGTGTGTGTGTGTGTGTGTGTGTGTGTGTGTGTGTGTGTGTGTGTGTGTGTGTGTGTGTGTGTGTGTGCGTTGACTTGATAAGTACATAATGCCTTGTAATCGTGTTTTTTCCATCGTGCACTTCCACATTCCACCAGCAGAGGGCAGGTAATGACCCCAATGATGTCATTTCAATACTGTCACAGTATTCACAGTCCGTCTCTCTCTGCACCCTGCTGTCTGCCCTACGCAGTTAGGTGGTGCATAACATAGAAACACAATCCATAGGTTGGGTTTTCCCATTCAAAATGATGATGGCGTCATGGGTGGACTGGCAGCCATTGAGGGTGTACCTATAGGAGCAAACAGGGTGTAAAAACCATTCTATTTCTATGGTGCAGTGTGCATAGACAATCACCAGGTAAGACATACACTATATATACAAAAGTATGTGGACACCCCTTCAAATGAGTGGATTCGGCTATTTCAGCCACACCCGTTGCTGACAGGTGTATAAAATGGAGCACACAGCCGTGCAATGTCCATAGTGGGGAGGCAGGGTAGCCTAGTGGTTAGAGCGTTAGACTAGCAACCAGAAGGTTGCAAGTTCAAATCCCCAAGCTGACAAGGTACAAATCTGTCGTTCAGCTCCTGAACAGGCAGTTAACCCACTGTTCCTAGGCCGCCATTGAAAATAGGAATTTGTCCTTAACTGACTTGCCTGGTTAAATAAAGGTAAAATAAATGAAAAAATAGTCAAACATTGGCAGGCAAATGACTTTTAACGTGGTACCGTCCTAGGATGCCACCTTTCCGAAAAAAGGAAGTTCATTACATTTCTGCCCTGGTAAACTCTAAGTGCTGTTATTGTGAAGTGGAAACGTCGAGGAGCAACAACGGCTTAGCCGTGAAGTGGTAGACCACACAAGATCATGGAAAAGAACCGCTGAAGCGCATAAAAATCCTTCTCAGAAGAGTTGGAGGCTGTTATATTAATGCCCATGAATTTGGGAATGAGATGTTTGACGAGCAGGTGTCCACATACCTTTGATCATGTAGTTTACCTCATCAGTCCATCTCATCCACTACTATATATTAAAGATGCACTACGGTATCCATAAATCGCTACGCCATTTCCTGGATGCTAAAATTCAGTACCATTTAAACCGCTGTGAAATACACTGAACACAAATATAAATGTAAAACATTTTAGGAGCAGAAAATACATTTATAAATGTTCTTGCCCATGTACACAAAAAGCTTATTTCTCTCAAATGTTGTGCAAAAATGTTTTTTCATCCATTTCACCTTTGCCAAGATCCATGCACCTGACAGGTGTGTCATATCAAGAGGCTGATTAATGATCATTACACAGGTGCACCTTGTGCTGAGTACAAAAAAGGCCACGGAAATGTACAATTTTGTCACACATCACAATGCCACAGATGTCTCAAGTTTTGAGGGAGGATGCAAAATGCTGACTGCAGGAAGGTCCACCAGAGCTCTTGCCAGAGATTTGAATGTTCCTTTCTCTACCATAAGCCGGCTCCTACGTTGTTTTAGAGAATTTTGCAGCACCTCCAACCGATCTCACAACTGCAGACCACATGTATGGTGTGGAGCGGTTTGCTGATGTCAACATTGTGAACAGAGTGGGGATGGGGATGGGGATATGGTATGGGCAGGCATAATTGCATTTTATCTATGGCAATTTGAACACAATGAAAAAAATACATATATTTTTTAAAGTCAGTTAAGAACCAATTCTTATTTACAATGAAAAAAATACCATGTGATGGCCAATTTTCTTAAAGAATCTGTGACCATCAGATGCACATCTGTATTCCCAGTCATGTTAAATCCATAGATTGGGGCCGAATTAATTTATTTCAATTGACTGATTTCCTTTATATGAATTGTAACTTCAGTAAAATCAGTGAAATTGTTGCATGTTTACATTTTTTGTTCATAATTTGTGTTTCATCTGAAGCCACAAGTAAAAGACACAAAAACAAGTAAAAGACAGATCTATAAAGCTGGAGAAATGGGGGAAGCATAGAAACAGAGCGCATAGAACAGATCTACGATGTCTTAGACTTGCTGTCAATGAGAATGACAGATCTATAACTCAGATTTCTATGCGAATTTTGTCAGGTCGCCCGAAAATGTTACATATCGTGGCTTTTCAAACGTTTTTGTTGTTGTTGCGTATGTCATGTACTCAAATCAAATGTATTCATATAGCCCTTCGTACATCAGCTGATATCAGCAAAGTGGTGTACAGAAACCCAGCCTAAAACCCCAAACAGCAAGCTATGCAGGTGTAGAAGTTTCCTAGAAAGGCCGGGAACCTAGGAAGAAACCTAGAGAGGAGGCTTTGAGGGGTGGCCAGTCCTCTTCTGGCTGTGCTGGGTAGAGAGGAACCAGGCTATGAGGGGTGGCCAGTCCTCTTCTAGCTGTGCCGGGTAGAGAGGAACCAGGCTATGAGGGGTGGACAGTCCTCTTCTGGCTGTGCCGGGTAGAGAGGAACCAGGCTCTGAGGGGTGGCCAGTCCTCTTCTAGCTGTGCCGTGTAGAGAGGAACCAGGCTCTGAGGGGTGACCAGTCCTCTTCTAGCTGTGCCGTGTAGAGAGGAACCAGGCTCTGAGGGGTGGCCAGTCCTCTTCTAGCTGTGCCGTGTAGAGAGGAACCAGGCTCTGAGGGGTGGCCAGTCCTCTTCTAGCTGTGCCGTGTAGAGAGGAACCAGGCTCTGAGGGGTGGCCAGTCCTCTTCTGGCTGTGCCGGGTGGAGATTATAACAACATACTGTAAGCCTGTAATTGTAGTACCTCTAAATCCTATCTGGCATTTACATCTATGAAAACACACACACACACACACACACACACACACACACACACACACACACACACACACACACACACACACACACACACACACACACACACACACACACACACACACACACACACACACACACACACACACACACACACACACACACACACACACACACACACACACACACACACACACACACACACACACACACACATATATATATATATGTTTTTAGAAGAGTCTTCCATCTTAGAGATTTTACAGAATTATAGTTCTATCTGTTCTTTTTTAGTTGTATACTGGGGCAGAGCTGAATGAACTTGGCATACAGACACTCATAATAACCCCCTTCTCCTTGTGAAAACAGAGCCCAGGGAATACAGCACTGCAGGCTAGTGGAGAGTGGTGCAGCGGCAGTAGCTATTATTTATGATGATGTGTAAATAGAATAGAAGCAGAGAGGAAGCAGAGCCCAGAGGGTAACAACAAGGAGCCCTGCTATTGGCTGTGGAAGAGAGGAGGAAGGAGTAGCCCTGCCATTGGCTGTAGAGGGAGGATCATATCTATAATTATTGTAATTGAAGAGACACAGTGACTTGGGAGAGAAACACATATCAGCGACAGAGTCTAGGGAGATAAATAGGTAGTGAGACAGCTTGATGTACCAGGACACCCCCTGGACAGGACACTAGTCTATCTCCTGTTTCTGTAGAGGGACAGCTTGATGTACCAGGACACCCCCTAGACAGGACACTAGTCTATCTCCTGTTTCTGTAGTGAGACAGCTTGATGTACCAGGACACCCCCTGGACAGGACACTAGTCTATCTCCTGTTTCTGTAGAGAGACAGCTTGATGTACCAGGACACCCCCTAGACAGGACACTAGTCTATCTCCTGTTTCTGTAGTGAGACAGCTTGATGTACCAGGACACCCCCTGGACAGGACACTAGTCTATCTCCTGTTTCTGTAGTGAGACAGCTTGATGTACCAGGACACCCCCTGGACAGGACACTAGTCTATCTCCTGTCTCTGTAGAGACAGCTTGATGTACCAGGACACCCCCTGGACAGGACACTAGTCTATCTCCTGTTTCTGTAGAGAGACAGCTTGATGTACCAGGACACCCCCTGGACAGGACACTAGTCTATCTCCTGTTTCTGTAGAGAGACAGCTTGATGTACCAGGACACCCCTGGACAGGACACTAGTCTATCTCCTGTTTCTGTAGTGAGACAGCTTGATGTACCAGGACACCCCCTGGACAGGACACTAGCCTATCTCCTGTTACTGTAGTGAGACAGCTTGATGTACCAGGACACCCCCTGGACAGGACACTAGCCTATCTCCTGTTACTGTAGTGAGACAGCTTGATGTACCAGGACACCCCCTGGACAGGACACTAGCCTATCTCCTGTTACTGTAGTGAGACAGCTTGATGTACCAGGACACCCCTGGACAGGACACTAGTCTATCTCCTGTTTCTGTAGTGAGACAGCTTGATGTACCAGGACACCTGGACAGGACACTAGTCTATCTCCTGTTTCTGGAGTGAGACAGCTTGATGTACCAGGACACCCCCTGGACAGGACACTAGTCTATCTCCTGTTTCTGTAGAGAGACAGCTTGATGTACCAGGACACCCCCTGGACAGGACACTAGTCTATCTCCTGTTTCTGTAGAGACAGCTTGATGTACCAGGACACCCCCTGGAGAGGACACTAGTCTATCTCCTGTTTCTGTAGAGACAGCTTGATGTACCAGGACACCCCCTGGACAGGACACTAGTCTATCTCCTGTTTCTGTAGTGAGACAGCTTGATGTACAGGACACCCCCTGGACAGGACACTAGTCTATCTCCTGTTTCTGTAGGGAGACAGCTTGATGTACCAGGACACCCCCTGGACAGGACACTAGTCTATCTCCTGTTTCTGTAGTGAGACAGCTTGATGTACCAGGACACCCCCTGGACAGGACACTAGTCTATCTCCTGTTTCTGATGTACCAGGACACCCCCTGGACAGGACACTAGTCTATCTCCTGTTTCTGTAGAGAGACAGCTTGATGTACCAGGACACCCCCTGGACAGGACACTAGTCTATCTCCTGTTTCTGTAGTGAGACAGCTTGATGTACCAGGACACCCCCTGGACAGGACACTAGTCTATCTCCTGTTTCTGTAGTGAGACAGCTTGATGTACCAGGACACCCCCTGGACAGGACACTAGTCTATCTCCTGTTTCTGTAGTGAGACAGCTTGATGTACCAGGACACCCCCTGGACAGGACACTAGTCTATCTCCTGTTTCTGTAGAGAGACAGCTTGATGTACCAGGACACCCCTGGACAGGACACTAGTCTATCTCCTGTTTCTGTAGAGAGACAGCTTGATGTACCAGGACACCCCTGGACAGGACACTAGTCTATCTCCTGTTTCTGTAGAGAGACAGCTTGATGTACCAGGACACCCCCTGGACAGGACACTAGTCTATCTCCTGTTTCTGTAGTGAGACAGCTTGATGTACCAGGACACCCCCTGGACACTAGTCTATCTCCTGTTTCTGTAGTGAGACAGCTTGATGTACCAGGTCACCCCCTGGACACTAGTCTATCTCCCTGTTTCTGTAGTGAACAGCTTGATGTACCAGGACACCCTGGACACTAGTCTATCTCCTGTTTCTGTGGTGAGAGACAGCCCTTGATGTACCAGGACACCCCCTGGACAGGACACTAGTCTATCTCCTGTTTCTGTAGTGAGACAGCTTGATGTACCAGGTCACCCCCTGGACAGGACACTAGTCTATCTCCTGTTTCTGTAGTGAGACAGCGTGATGTACCAGGACACCCCCTGGACAGGACACTAGTCTATCTCCTGTTTCTGTAGTGAGACAGCTTGATGTACCAGGACACCCCTGGACAGGACACTAGTCTATCTCCTGTTTCTGTAGTGAGACAGCTTGATGTACCAGGACACCCCCTGGACAGTGTGACACTGGTCTATCTCCTGTTTCTGTAGTGAGACAGCTTGATGTACCAGGACACCGGACAGGACACTAGTCTATCTCCTGTTTCTAGTGAGACAGCTTGATGTACCAGGACACCCCCTGGACAGGACACTAG
>NW_027009562.1:35000-43423 GCF_036934945.1 Oncorhynchus masou masou | reverse complement strand
CAACCATCAGGGCATCAGTAATGTGTTGTCAGGACAACCATCAGGGCATCAGTAATGTGTTGTCAGGACAACCATCAGGGCATCAGTAATGTGTTGTCAGGGCATCAGTAATGTGTTGAGGCTGTCACATCATTGTTAACGTGTCTGTGTGTGTGTGTGTGTGTGTGTGTGTGTGTGTGTCTGTCTGTGTGTCTGTGTGTGTGTGTGTGTGTGTGTGTGTGTGTGTGTGTGTGCACCTGTTTGGTAAGAAGCAGGATGTATGGTTCTGTGGTGGACCCCAGACAGGAGAGAAACAGACCAGCCTCTCCACATCATCATCTGACTCCATCTGCCCCAATGCACCACTGCTATACATAGGAAGAACAGGTACCTAGTCAACACTACTGACTCCCATCAGTCCTGCTATACATAGGACAGACAGGTACCTAGTCAACACTACTGACTCCCATCAGTCCTGCTATACATAGGACAGACAGGTACCTAGTCAACACTACTGACTCCCATCCAACCTGCTATACAATAGGACAGACAGGTACCTAGTCAACACTACTGACTCCCATCAGTCCTGCTATACATAGGACAGACAGGTACCTAGTCAACACTACTGACTCCCATCAGTCCTGCTATACATAGGACAGACAGGTACCTAGTCAACACTACTGACTCCCATCAGTCCTGCTATACATAGGACAGACAGGTACCTAGTCAATACTACTGACTCCCATCAGTCCTGCTATACATAGGACAGACAGGTACCTAGTCAACACTACTGACTCCCATCAGTCCTGCTATACATAGGACAGACAGGTACCTAGTCAACACTACTGACTCCCCTGCCATATCAGTCCTGTCAACACTATACATAGGACAGACAGGTACCTAGTCAACACTACTGACTCCCATCAGTCCTGCTATACATAGGACAGACAGGTACCTAGTCAACACTACTGACTCCCATCAGTCCTGCTATACATAGGACAGACAGGTACCTAGTCAACACTACTGACTCCCATCAGTCCTGCTATACATAGGACAGACAGGTACCTAGTCAACACTACTGACTCCCATCAGTCCTGCTATACATAGGACAGACAGGTACCTAGTCAATACTACTGACTCCCATCAGTCCTGCTATACATAGGACAGACAGGTACCTAGTCAACACTACTGACTCCCATCAGTCCTGCTATACATAGGACAGACAGGTACCTAGTCAACACTACTGACTCCCATCAGTCCTGCTATACATAGGACAGACAGGTACCTAGTCAACACTACTGACTCCCATCAGTCCTGCTATACATAGGACAGACAGGTACCTAGTCAACACTACTGACTCCCATCAGTCCTGCTATACATAGGACAGACAGGTACCTAGTCAACACTACTGACTCCCATCAGTCCTGCTATACATAGGACAGACAGGTACCTAGTCAACACTACTGACTCCCATCAGTCCTGCTATACATAGGACAGACAGGTACCTAGTCAACACTACTGACTCCCATCAGTCCTGCTATACATAGGACAGACAGGTACCTAGTCAACACTACTGACTCCCATCAGTCCTGCTATACATAGGACAGACAGGTACCTAGTCAACACTACTGACTCCCATCAGTCCTGCTATACATAGGACAGACAGGTACCTAGTCAACACTACTGACTCCCATCAGTCCTGCTATACATAGGACAGACAGGTACCTAGTCAACACTACTGACTCCCATCAGTCCTGCTATACATAGGACAGACAGGTACCTAGTCAACACTACTGACTCCCATCAGTCCTGCTATACATAGGACAGACAGGTACCTAGTCAACACTACTGACTCCCATCAGTCCTGCTATACATAGGACAGACAGGTACCTAGTCAACACTACTGACTCCCATCAGTCCTGCTATACATAGGACAGACAGGTACCTAGTCAACACTACTGACTCCCATCAGTCCTGCTATACATAGGACAGACAGGTACCTAGTCAACACTACTGACTCCCATCAGTCCTGCTATACATAGGACAGACAGGTACCTAGTCAACACTACTGACTCCCATCAGTCCTGCTATACATAGGACAGACAGGTACCTAGTCAATACTACTGACTCCCATCAGTCCTGCTATACATAGGACAGACAGGTACCTAGTCAACACTACTGACTCCCATCAGTCCTGCTATACATAGGACAGACAGGTACCTAGTCAACACTACTGACTCCCATCAGTCCTGCTATACATAGGACAGACAGGTACCTAGTCAACACTACTGACTCCCATCAGTCCTGCTATACATAGGACAGACAGGTACCTAGTCAACACTTCTGTATTCTAAACGACAACACACTATAGGACAGACAGGTACCTAGTCAACACTACTGTATTCTGAGTACAACATACAGTAGGACAGACAGGTACCTAGTCAACACTACTGACTCCCATCAGTCCTGCTATACATAGGACAGACAGGTACCTAGTCAATACTACTGTATTCTGAGTACAACACACTATAGGACAGACAGGTACCTAGTCAATACTACTGTATTCTGAGTACAACACACCATAGGACAGACAGGGAACTAGTCAATTCTACTGTATTCACTGAGTACAACACACCATAGGACAGACAGGGAACTCGTCAATTCTACTCTGTTCTGTTCTACTCTGTTCTGTTCTACTCTACTCTGTTCTACTCTACTCAGTTCTACTCTACTCAGTTCTACTCGACTCAGTTCTACTCTACTCAGCTCTACTCTGTTCTACTCTACTCTGTTCTACTCTACTCTGTTCTACTCTACTCTGTTCTACTCTACTCAGTTCTACTCTACTTAGCTCTACTCTACTTAGTTCTACTCTGTTCTACTCTACTCTGTTCTACTATACTCAGTTCTACTCTACTCTGTTCTACTCTATTCAGTTCTACTCTACTCAGTTCAACTCTACTCTACTCTGTTCTACTCTATTCACCTCTACTGTCCTCAGTTCTACTCTAATCAACTCAGTTCTGCTCTACTCAGTTTACTCTACTCTACTGTCCTCAGTTCTACTCCTAATCAACTCAGTTCTGCTCTACTCAGTTCTGCTCTACTGTCCTCAGCTCTACTCTACTTTACAGTACTATACTCTATCCTATTCCAGAGTACATGATAACGATGTATGATCTGAAGACACAGGAGCTGGGGTGGAAACGCAACATACAACGACTACTCTGCCCCGCCGTACGATGAGAAACACGACTACAGTACGTACACAATGATAATACAATGTACTGCAGTAGGTACACAATGATAATACAATGTACTGCAGTAGGTACACAATGATAATACAATGTACTGCAGTAGGTACACAATGATAATACAATGTACTGCAGTAGGTACACAATGATAATACAATGTACTGCAGTAGGTACACAATGATAATACAATGTACTGCAGTAGGTACACAATGATAATATACTGTACTGCAGTAGGTACGCCATTATACTATGATGTACTACAGTAGGTACGCATACATTATACTATGATGTACTACAGTAGAATACGCCAGTATACTATGATGTACTACAGTAGGTACGCCAGTATACTATGATGTACTACAGTAGGTACGCCATTATACTATGATGTACTACAGTAGGTACGCCATTATACTATGATGTACTACAGTAGGTACGCCAGTATACTATGATGTACTACAGTAGATGCAGCCAGTATACTATGATGTACTACAGTAGGTGCAGCCAGTATACTATGATGTACTACAGTAGGTCCGCCAGTATACTATGATGTACTACAGTAAAGTACGCCAGTATACTATGATGTACTACAGTAGATGCATCAGTATACTATGATGTACTACAGTAGGTACGCCAGTATACTATGATGTACTGCAGTAGATACGCATTATACTATGATGTACTACAGTAGGTACGCCAGTATACTATGATGTACTACAGTAGGTACGCCAGTATACTATGATGTACTACAGTAGGTACAGCCAGTATACTATGATGTACTACAATAGGTACGCCAGTATACTATGATGTACTGCAGTAGGTACGCAGTATACTATGATGTACTGCAGTAGGTACGCCATTATACTATGATGTACTACAGTAGGTACGCCAGTATACTATGATGTACTACAGTAGGTACGCCTAGTATACTATGATGTACTGCAGTAGGTACGCCAGTATACTATGATGTACTGCAGTAGGTACGCCAGTATACTATGATGTACTGCAGTAGGTACGCCAGTATACTATGATGTACTGCAGTAGGTACGCCAGTATACTATGATGTACTGCAGTAGGTAAAGCCAGTATACTATGATGTACTGCAGTAGGTACAGCCAGTATACTATGATGTACTGCAGTAGGTACGCCAGTATACTATGATGTACTACAGTAGGTACGCCAGTATACTATGATGTACTACAGTAGGTACGCCAGTATACTATGATGTACTACAGTAGGTACACCAGTATACTATGATGTACTACAGTAGGTACGCCAGTATACTATGATGTACTACAGTAGGTACGCCAGTATACTATGATGTACTACAGTAGATACGCCAGTATACTATGATGTACTACAGTAGGTACGCCAGTATACTATGATGTACTACAGTAGGTACGCCAGTATACTATGATGTACTGCAGTAGGTACGCCAGTATACTATGATGTACTACAGTAGGTACGCCAGTATACTATGATGTACTACAGTAGGTACGCCATTATACTATGATGTTCTTATCTAGTTCTGCACAGTATGATAATGCAGTTGTTTCTCCAGAGATGGCCCATCTTGTCTCCAGTGGGGATGGGTTGGTGGTGACCGTAGACAGAGAGTCAGGTACGTTTTACCGTCAGGTAATTACTGTGTTCCCCAACCAGACAGATAATTAATGTGTTTCCCAATAAACACCTGTTACAATAAACACCTGACAGGCCTGTTACAATAAACACCTGTTACAATAAACACCTGACAGTCCTGCTACAATAAACACCTGCTACAATAAACACCTGCTACAATAAACACTTGACAGGCCTGCTACAATAAACACCTGACAGGCCTCTTACAATAAACACCTGACAGGCCTGTTACAATAAACACCTGCTACAATAAACACTTGACAGGCCTGCTACAATAAACACCTGACAGGCCTCTTACAATAAACACCTGACAGGCCTGTTTTCAATAAACACCTGACAGGCCTCTTACAATAAACACTTGACAGGCCTGCTACAATAAACACCTGACAGGCCTGTTACAATAAACACCTGACAGGCCTGCTACAATAAACACCTGACAGGCCTCTTACAATAAACACCTGACAGGCCTGTTACAATAAACACCTGTTACAATAAACACCTGACAGGCCTGTTACAATAAAAACCTGTTACAATAAACACCTGACAGGCCTGTTACAATAAAAACCTGTTACAATAAACACTTGACAGGCCTGCTACAATAAACACTTGACAGGCCTGTTACAATAAACACTTGACAGGCCTGTTACAATAAACACCTGACAGGCCTGTTACAATAAACACCTGACAGGCCTGCTACAATAAACACTTGACAGGCCTCCTCTCCTCTCGCTGTCTCTAACCCTCCTCTCCTCTCTCTCTGTCTCTAACCCTCCTCTCCCCTCTCTCTGTCTCTAACCCTCCTCTCCCCTCTCTGTCTCTAAGCCTCCTCTCCTATCTCTCTGTCTCTAACCCTCCTCTCCTATCTCTCTGTCTCTAACCCTCCTCTCTCTCTCTGTCTCTAACCCTCGTCTCCTCCTCTCTGTCTCTAACCCTCCTCTCCTCTCTCTCTGTCTCTAACTCTCCTCTCCTCTCTCTCTGTCTCTTATCCTCCTCTCCTCTCTCTGTCGCTAACCCTCCTCTCCTCTCTCTCTGTCGCTAACCCTCCTCTCCTCTATCCCAGGTGACGTCCTGTGGATGCAAAACTATGGGTCACCTGTGGTGGGGGTTTACCTGTACAGCCAGGACTCTCTGAGACACGCCCCTCACCTGTCAGTTGCCATGGAGACGCTGCGTTACCTCACCTTCTCGTCCCACGACACACACACCATGAAGTGGAGCTACCAGTTTGTCACTGAGCAGGCTAGCACACACACACAGCTGGTGTAAGACACACACACACACACACACACACACACACACACACACAGACACACACACACAGCTTGTGTAAGAGTAGTTTAATCACCTCAATTTGCTCAATTTCCACATTATTTATTACAAGATTTAGTTGAGCTTTAGGGTTTCATGAATGATTTGCCCTAAATACAATGCTTTTAGTTCTTAAATTATTTAGGACTGACATTTCTTGCCACCCATTCTGAAACTAACTGCAGCTCTTTGTTAAGTGTTGCAGTCATTTCAGTCGATGTAGTAGCTGACGTGTATAGTGTTGAGTCATCCGCATATATAGACACACTGGCTTCACTCAAAAGCTAGTGGTATGTCGTTAGTAAAGTAAGGGGCCTAAACAGCTGCCCTGGGGAATGCCTAATTCTCCCTGCAAGGGGCCTAAACAGCTGCCCTGGGGAATTCCTGATTCTACCAGTAAGGGGCCTTGACAGCTGCCCTGGTGAATGCCTGATTCTACCAGTAAGGGGCCTAGACAGCTGCCCTGGGGAATGCCTGATTCTACCAGTAAGGGGCCTAGACAGCTGCCCTGGGGAATTCCTGATTCTACCTCAATTATGTTGGAGAGGCTTCCATTAAAGAACATGCTCTGTGTTCTGTTAGCCTTTCTTCCCCCCAAAATGCCATTATCCAAAGCTTTTTATTATCATTCTTTCTGTCATTTATCTTTGTTTCATAGTTTAGTTTCTTCTTCTTTTTAATCAGTTTAGTCACATGATTTCTCAATTTGCAGTATGTTTGCCAATCGGTTGTACAGCCAGACTTATTTGCTATTCTTTTTGCCTCATCTCTCTATAACCATACAATTTGTTCAATTCCTCATCAACCACAGGGGATTTTAACAGTTTTTACAGTCATTTTCTTAATGGGTTGCATTACAATGTAATTGACGGTGTTTCAAACCCTCTTTTTCCTGTCATTCTTTATGTCATTTATCTTGTGTGTTTTAGGCCCACTCTGTATGTGGGGAAGCTGGATTCTCATCTGTACGCCTCCACCTCCCTGGTTCACGACGGAGTCTCTCTAGTGGTCAGTACAACTCTCAATCAACAGCAAAAAAAAAATTCACTGAGTGGACAAAACATTAAGAACACCTGCTCTTTAAAAAAAAAAATGACAGACTGACCAAGTGAAAGATATGGTTCCCTTATTGATGTCACTTGTTAAATCCACTTCGATCAGTGCAGATGAAGGGGAGGAGACAGGATTGTGTGTGTGTGTGTGTGCCATTCAGTGGGTGAAGACAGAAGATTTAAGTCCCTTTTGAACGGGGGATGGTCATATTACGCAGCAGTTTGAGTTCACTGCTGGGTTTTACGTACTCAGTGTCCCCCGCTGGGTATCAGGAATGGTCCACCACCCAAAAGGCCACGCCTCCTGCTGGGTATCAGGAATGGTCCACCACCCAAAAGGCCACGCCCCCTGCTGGGTATCAGGAATGGTCCACCACCCAAAAGGCCACGCCTCCTGCTGGGTATCAGGAATGGTCCACCACCCAAAAGGCCACGCCTCCTGCTGGGTATCAGGAATGGTCCACCACCCAAAAGGCCACGCCTCCTGCTGGGTATCAGGAATGGTCCACCACCCAAAAGGCCACGCCTCCTGCTGGGTATCAGGAATGGTCCACCACCCAAAAGGCCACGCCTCCTGCTGGGTATCAGGAATGGTCCACCACCCATAAGGCCACGCCTCCCGCTGGGTATCATGAATGGTCCACCACCCAAAAGGCCACGCCTCCTGCTGGGTATCAGGAATGGTCCACCACCCAAAAGGCCACGCCTCCTGCTGGGTATCAGGAATGGTCCACCACCCAAAAGGCCACGCAGCCAACTTGCCACAACTGTTGGGAGGCATTGGAGTCAACATGGGCCAGCATCCCTGTGGAACGCTTTCTTGTAGAGGCCCTTACGAATCGAGGTTGTTCGGAAGGTGTTCCTAATGTTTTGGTACACTCAATGTCTACGCACAGCAGCCAATCAGCATGTCTACACAACACACAGCAGCCAATCACTATGTCCACACAACACAATCTCAATTCAACGGCTCAGACACAAGAGGCATGTGGCAGGGTCTACAGTCAATCACGGACTACAGGAAGAAATCCAGCCCAGTCACGGACCAGGATGTCTTGCTCCCAGGCAGACTAAATAACTTTTTTGCTCGCTTTGAGGACAATACAGTGCCACTGACACGGCCTGCAACGGAAACATGCGGTCTCTCCTTCACTGCAGCCGAGGTGAGTAAAACATTTAAACGTGTTAACCC
>NW_027009562.1:0-30000 GCF_036934945.1 Oncorhynchus masou masou | reverse complement strand
CCTCTATCCTGCCCGACTATATATACCAGGACCCTGTTACCGTGGTGATCCTGTCTCTACTGCTGGGAGGATGGCTTGCCTTCGCTCTGACTTATCCACAGGTTAGTTCAACAGGACAGGGTGGGCTGGGAGTCAGGGTAGGACAATGTGACCGGCAAGATTGTAATTTACCGGACGTTTGAGACATTTACCAGACCCATATGCATTGGGTGGCTAAGCCATCCCCTGGTGCTCAGAATGACAGGAATCCATTTAGATTCATCTAGAGGGTGGTAATTCATTTAGATGGTAATTCATATAGGTGGTAATTCATTTAGAGGGGGGTAATTCATTTAGATGGTAATTCATATAGATGGTAATTCATTTAGATGGTAATTCATTTAGATGGTAATTCATTTAGATGGTAATTCATTTAGATGGTAATTCATTTAGATGGTAATTCATTTAGATGGTGGTAATTCATTTAGAGGGGGGTAATTCATTTAGATGGTAATTCATTTAGATGGTAATTCATTTAGATGGTAATTCATTTAGATGGTGGTAATTCATTTAGAGGGTGGTAATTCATTTAGATGGTGGTAATTCATTTAGAGGGTGGTAATTCATTTAGATGGTAATTCATATAGATGGTAATTCATATAGATGGTAATTCATTTAGATGGTGGTAATTCATTTAGAGGGTGGTAATTCATATAGATGGTAATTCATTTAGAGGGTGGTAATTCATTTAGATGGTAATTCATTTAGATGGGGTAATTCATTTAGATGGTAATTCATTTAGATGGGGGTAATTCATTTAGATGGTAATTCATTTAGAGGGTAATTCATTTAGAGGGTAATTCATTTAGAGGGTGGTAATTCATTTAGATGGTAATTCATTTAGATGGGGGTAATTCATTTAGATGGGGGTAATTCATTTAGAGGGTGGTAATTCATTTAGATGGTAATTCATTTAGATGGGGGTAATTCATTTAGATGGTAATTCATTTAGAGGGTAATTCATTTAGAGGGTGGTAATTCATTTAGAGGGTAATTCATTTAGATGGTAATTCATTTAGATGGTAATTCATCTAGATGGTAATTCATTTAGATGGTAATTCATTTAGATGGTAATTCATCTAGATGGTGGTAATTCATTTAGAGGGTGGTAATTCATATAGATGGTAATTCATTTAGAGGGTGGTAATTCATTTAGATGGTAATTCATTTAGATGGTAATTCATTTAGATGGTAATTCATTTAGATGGTAATTCATTTAGATGGTAATTCATTTAGATGGTAATTCATTTAGAGGGTGGTAATTCATTTAGAGGGTGGTAATTCATTTAGATGGTGGTAATTCATTTAGATGGTGGTAATTCATTTAGATGGTGGTAATTCATTTAGATGGTAATTCATTTAGAGGGTGGTAATTCATTTAGAGGGTGGTAATTCATTTAGATGGTGGTAATTCATTTAGATGGTGGTAATTCATTTAGATGGTAATTCATTTAGATGGTAATTCATTTAGATGGTAATTCATTTAGATGGTAATTCATTTAGAGGGTGGTAATTCATTTAGAGGGTGGTAATTCATTTAGATGGTGGTAATTCATTTAGATGGTAATTCATTTAGATGGTGGTAATTCATTTAGATGGTAATTCATATAGATGGTAATTCATTTAGAGGGTGGTAATTCATTTAGATGGTAATTCATTTAGATGGTAATTCATTTAGATGGTAATTCATTTAGATGGTAATTCATTTAGAGGGTGGTAATTCATTTAGGTGGTAATTCATTTAGAGGGTGGTAATTCATTTAGATGGTAATTCATTTAGATGGTAATTCATTTAGATGGTAATTCATTTAGATGGTAATTCATTTAGATGGTAATTCATATAGATGGTGGTAATTCATTTAGGTGGTAATTCATATAGATGGTAATTCATTTAGATGGTGGTAATTCATTTAGGTGGTAATTCATATAGATGGTAATTCATTTAGAGGGTGGTAATTCATTTAGATGGTAATTCATTTAGATGGTAATTCATATAGATGGTGGTAATTCATATAGATGGTAATTCATTTAGATGGTAATTCATATAGATGGTGGTAATTCATTTAGGTGGTAATTCATATAGATGGTAATTCATCTAGATGGGGGTAATTCATTTAGATGGTAATTCATTTAGATGGTAATTCATTTAGATGGTAATTCATCTAGATGGTGGTAATTCATTTAGATGGTAATTCATTTAGATGGTAATTCATTTAGATGGTAATTCATTTAGATGGTAATTCATTTAGAGGGTGGTAATTCATTTAGATGGTAATTCATTTAGATGGTAATTCATTTAGATGGTGGTAATTCATTTAGATGGTGGTAATTCATTTAGAGGGTGGTAATTCATTTAGGTGGTAATTCATTTAGATGGTAATTCATTTAGATGGTGGTAATTCATTTAGATGGTGGTAATTCATTTAGATGGTGGTAATTCATATAGATGGTAATTCATTTAGATGGTGGTAATTCATATAGATGGTAATTCATATAGATGGTAATTCATTTAGAGGGTGGTAATTCATTTAGAG
Source organism: Oncorhynchus masou masou (assembly GCF_036934945.1). Taxonomy (NCBI): domain Eukaryota; kingdom Metazoa; phylum Chordata; class Actinopteri; order Salmoniformes; family Salmonidae; genus Oncorhynchus; species Oncorhynchus masou. The sequence continues at coordinate 27,427 of NW_027009562.1, read as the reverse complement.
GGTGGTAATTCATATAGATGGTAATTCATTTAGATGGTAATTCATTTAGATGGTGGTAATTCATTTAGAAGGTGGTAATTCATTTAGATGGTAATTCATTTAGATGGTAATTCATTTAGATGGTAATTCATAAAGATGGTGGTAATTCATTTAGATGGTAATTCATAAAGATGGTGGCAATTCATTTAGATGGTAATTCATTTAGAGGGTGGTAATTCATTTAGATGGTGGTAATTCATATAGATGGTAATTCATTTAGATGGTAATTCATTTAGATGGTAATTCATTTAGATGGTAATTCATAAAGATGGTGGTAATTCATATAGATGGTAATTCATTTAGATGGTAATTCATAAAGATGGTGGTAATTCATTTAGATGGTAATTCATATAGGCGGTGGTAATTCATTTAGATGGTAATTTATTTGGGGGCGGCAGGGTAGCATAGTGGTTAGAGTGTTGGACTAGTAACTGAAAGGTTGCAAGTTTAAATCCCCGAGCTGACAAGGTACAAATCTGTCGTTCTGCCCCTGAACAGGCAGTTTACACACGGTTCCTAGGCCGTCATTGAAAATAAGAATTTGTTCTTAACTGACTTGCCTAGTTAAATAAAAGTACAATGTTTTTTTAGATGGTGGTCATTTATTTAGGTGGTGGTAATTAATTTAGATGGTAATTCATATAGATGGTGGTAATTCATTTCAAATCAAATCAAATGTATTTATAAATAATAAAAATAATAAATAATAATTTATATAGCCCTTCGTACATCAGCTGATATCTCAAAGTGCTGTACAGTAACCCAGCCTAAAACCCCAAACAGCAATCAATGCAGGTGTAGAAGCACGGTGGCTAGGAAAAACTCCCTAGGAAGGCCAAAACTTAGGAAGAAACCTAGAGAGGAACCAGGCTACGGGGTGTGGCCAGTCCTCTTCTGGCTGTGCCGGGTGGCAACCCAACCCAGACAAAATGATCACATCAGTGACTCAACCCACTCAGGTGACGCACCTTGAAATCAGCCCTTGCTTTGACAGGAAGCCAGTGTAGAGAGGCTAGCACTGGAGTAATATGATCAATTTTTGGGTTCTAGTCAGGATTCTAGCAGCCGTATTTAGCACTAACTGAAGTTTATTTAGTGCTTTATCCGGGTAACCGGAAAGTAGAACATTGCAGTAGTCTAACCTAGAAGTGACAAAAGCATGGGTTAATTTTTCTGCATCATTTTTGGACAGAAAGTTTCTGATTTTTGCAATGTTACGTAGATGGAAAAAAGCTGTCCTTGAAATGGTTTTGATATGTTCTTCAAAAGAGAGATCAGGGTCCAGAGTAACGCCGAGGTCCTTCACAGTTTTATTTGAGACGACTGTATACCATTAAGATTAATTGTCAGATTCAACAGAAGATCTCTTTGTTTCTTAGATGGTAATTTATTTAGATGATAATTCATCTAGATGGTGGTAATTAATTTAGAGGGTGGTAATTAATTTAGATGGTGGTAATTCATATAGATGGTAATTCATTTAGAGGGTGGTAATTAATTTAGATGGTGGTAATTCATATAGATGGTGGTTATTCATATAGATGGTAATTCATTTAGAGGGTGGTAATTTATTTAGATGGTGGTAATTCATATAGATGGTAATTCATTTAGATGGGGGTAATTCATCTCGATGGTGGTAATTCATATAGATGGTGGTAATTCATATAGATGGTGGTTATTTATATAGATGTTGGTAATTCATTTAGAAGGTGGTCATTGATCTAGATGGTGGTAATTCATTTAGAAGGTGGTAATTCATTTAGATGTTGGTCACTCAACGAGCTGTATAAGGCCCCAAGCAAACAAGAGAATGCTCACCCAGAAGTGGCACTCCTAGTGCCCGGGGTAAAATTTACATCCGTTTTACCTCATTTCTACCAGCATGTCACATGGTGTTAAGGACACCTTAACAGTCACTGGCTTCATCAATAAGTGCATCAATGACGTCGTCCCCACAGTGACCGTACGTACATACCCCAACCAGAAGCCATGGATAACAGGCAACATCTGCATTGAGCTAAAGGCTAGAGTTGCTGCTTTCAAGGAGCGGGACACAAATCGGACGCTTATAATAGATCTTGCTATGCCCTCAGCCGAACTATCAAACAGGACTGTCAATACAGGACGAAGATTGAATCCTCCAACAACGGCTCTGATGCACGTTGGATGTGGTGGGGCTTGCAAACTATTACGGATTACAAAGGGAAACCCAGCCGCAAGCCGCCCAGTGACAGGAGCCTAATCAGGACGTAGCTAAATGCCTTCTTTGCATGCTTTGAAGCAAGCAATACTGATCCATGCATGAGGGCACCAGCTGTTCAGGACAATTGTGTGTATGAGGACAATTGCTGGTATGCCAGCATACCACCATGCATCCCACTGCTGGCTTGCTTCTGAAGCTAAGCAGGGTTGTCCCTGGATGGGAGACCAGATGCTGCTGGAAGTGGTGTTGGAGGGCCAGTAGGAGGCACTCTTTCCTCTGGTCTAAATATCCCAACCCTGTGTAGGGTGCCGTCTTTCGGATGGGACGTTAAACGGGTGTCCTGACTCTGAGGTCATTAAAGATCCCATGACACTTATCGTAAGAGTCGGGGTGTTAACCCCGTGTCTTGGCTAAATTCCCAATCTGGCCCTCAAACCATCACGTTCACCTAATAATCCCCAGTTTACAATTGGCTCATTCATCCCCTCCTCTCCCCTGTAACTATTCCCCAGGTCGTTGCTGCAAATGAGAACGTGTTCTCAGTCAACTTACCTGGTAAAATAACGAGAAAAAAACTGTGATCATGCTCTCCATAGATAGATCTCTCCATAGCCGACGTGACGCAGGGCCAGATGGATGTGTACTCGAGCATGATATTTAAACCGGTCAACATTCACAAGACTGATTACCAGGACGCATGCGCTGACCAACTGGCAAGTGTCCACTGACATTTTCAACCTTTCTCTGAGCCAGTCTGTAATACCTACATGTTTCATGCAGAACACCATAGTTGACTACAGCTCAGCGGCTCAACACTATAGTGCCCTCAAAGCTCATCACTAAGCTAAGGACCAGAAACTCCTCCCTCTGCAACTGGATCCTGGACTTCCTGACGGCTTCCCCCTGTACAGTAGGCGGTGTTTCCAACTCCAATTCAATACCTGGACTTCCTGATGGGCTTCCCCTGTACAGTAGGGGCGGTGTTTCCAACTCCAATTCAATGCCTGGACTTCCTGACGGGCTTCCTCCTGTACAGTAGGGGGCGGTGTTTCCAACTCCAATTCAATACCTGGACTTCCTGACGGGCTTCCTCCTGTACAGTAGGGGCGGTGTTTCCAACTCCCATTCAATACCTGGACTTCCTGACGGGCTTCCTCCTGTACAGTAGGGGCGGTGTTTCCAACTCCAATTCAATACCTGGACTTCCTGATGGGCTTCCTCCTGTACAGTAGGGGCGTGTGTTTCCAATTCCAATTCAATACCTGGACTTCCTGACGGGCTTCCTCCTTTACAGTAGGGGGCGGTGTTTCCAACTCCAATTCAATTCCTGGACTTCCTGACGGGCTTCCCCCTGTACAGTAGGGGGCGGTGTTTCCAACTCCCATTCAATTCCTGGACTTCCTGATGGGCTTCCTCCTGTACTCCTTTTTCACCCGCGACTGTGCGACTCCAACACCATCATTAAGTTTGCTGACGACACAACGGTGGTAGTCCTGATCACCGACAACGATGAGACAGCCTACAGGTCAGAGACCTGGCAGTGTGGTGCCAGGATAACAACCCCCTCCCTCAACGATGAGACAGCCTACAGGTCAGAGACCTGGCAGTGTGGTGCCAGGATAACAACCCCCCCTCAACGATGAGACAGCCTACAGGTCAGAGACCTGGCAGTGTGGTGCCAGGACAACAACCCTCCCTCAACGATGAGACAGCCTACAGGTCAGAGACCTGGCAGTGTAGTGCCAGGATAACATCACCGCATAACGATGAGACAGCCTACAGGTCAGAGACCTGGCAGTGTGGTGCCAGGATAACAACCCCTCCCTCAACGATGAGACAGCCTACAGGTCAGAGACCTGGCCGGTGTGGTGCCAGGATAACAACCCCTCCCTCCAGCGATGAGACAGCCTACAGGTCAGAGACCTGGCAGTGTGCCAGGATAACATCACCGACAACGATGAGACAGCCTACAGGTCAGAGACCTGGCAGTGTTGCCAGGATAACATCACCGACAACGATGAGACAGCCTACAGGTCAGAGACCTGGCAGTGTGGTGCCAGGATAATAACCTCCTCAACGTATGAGACAGCCCTAAGAGTCAGAGACCTGCAGTGTGAATGCCAGATAACCCTCCCTCAGCGATGAGACAGCCCCATGTCCAGACCTGGCAGTGTGGTGCCAGGATAACAACCCCTCCCTCATTGTGAGCAAGACAAAGGAGCTGATCGTGGACTACAGGGAAAGAGGGACGAGGCAACGTCCCCATTCACATCGACGGGCTGTAGTGGAGCGGGTCACGAAAGATCAAGTTCCTTGGTTTCCACCTCACTAATAAACTATCATGGTCCAAGCACACCAAGACAGTCGTGGATGGGAACTTTCTCCCTCAGGAGACTGAAGATGGCTGAATGGGTCCTCAGATCCTCAGAAAGGTTCTACAGCTGCACCATCAGGGGCATCATCGCTTGGTATGGCAACTGTTGGCCTCCGACCGCATCTTGGAGGGCCCTCCTTTGTGTTTCTGACAAAACTGTGAGGGTGACTTTGAGGACACCCATCAATCTCTTTAGGGACACCCATCAACCCCGGGGACACACCCATCAACTTCTGGGACACACCCATCAATTCAGGACACACCCATCAACTTTCTAGGACACACCCATCAACTTCAGGACACACCCATCAACTTCAGGACACACCCACCAACTGGGGACACACCCATTAACTTCAGGACACACCCATCAAAAATGTATTCAATTGTTTTTGTCCCCTGATCAATCTACACAATACCTCATGACCAGCTTAAAACGGGTATCATATTTCCATAAGTATTCAGACGCTTTACTCAGTACTTTGTTGAAGAACCTTTGGCAGCGATTACAGCCTCAGTCTTCTTGAGTATGACGCTACAAGCTTGGCATGCCTGTATTTGGGGGAGTTTTCTCCATTCTTCTCTGCAGATCCTCTCTGTCAGGTTGGATGGGGATCGCCTGCACAGCTATTTTCAGGTCTCCCTAGAGATATGGTGATACGGTTCAAGTCCGTGCTCTGGCTGGGACCACTCAAGGACATTCAGAGACTTGACTCTGAAGCCACTCCTGTGTTGTCTTGGCTGTGTGCTTAGGGTCGTTATACTGTTGGAAGGTGAACCTTCACCCCAGTCTAGGGTCCTGAATGTTCTGGAACATGTTTTCATCAAGGATCTCTGTACTTTGCTCCATTCATCTTTCCCTCGATCCTGACGAGTCTCCCAGTCCCTGCCGCTGAAAAACATCCCCACAGCCTGATGCTGCCACCATCATGCTTCACCGCAGGGATGTCCTGCCACCACCGTGCTTCACCGTAGTGATGCTGCCTCCACCGTGCTTCACCGTAGTGATGCTGCCTCCACCGTTCTTCACCGTAGGGATGCTGCCAGGTTTCCTCCAGATGTGACGATTGGCATTCAGGCCAAAGAGTGGAGAATCTTGTTTCTCATGGTCTGAGTCCTTTAGGTGCCTTTGGAAACTCCAAGCAGGTTGTCGTGCCTTTTTACTAAGGAGTGCTTCTGTCTGGCCACTCTACAATAAAGGGCTAGTTGGTGGAGTGCTGCAGAGATGGTTGTCCTTCTGGGAAGATTCTCCCATCTCCACAGAGAACGTTGGAGCTCTGTCTGAGTGACCATCGGGTTCTTGGTCACCTCCTGACCAAGGCCCTTCTCCCCTGATTGCTCAGTTTGGCCGGGTGGCCAGCTCTAGGAAGAGTCTTGGTACTCTTCCTAGATCTGTGCCTTGACACAACCTGTCTCAAACTCATGGCTTGGTTTTGCTCTGACATACACTGGGTCAACTAAGAAACCTTATGCTAGACAGGTGTGTGCTTTCCAAATCATGTCCAATCAATTTAATTTACTACAGGTGACTCCAATCAAGTTGTAGGGCCAAGAGCTCAATTTCCGTCTCATAGTAAAAAGGTCTGAAATATTGAATAAGGTATTTCTGCTTTATTTTTAATACATTTGCAAAATGTTTAAAAAAAGAAGTTTTCACTTTGTCATTATGGGGTATTCTGTGAGATTTGACGAGAACATTTATTTTAATGAATTTCAGATTAAGGTTGTCAAGGGGTCTGAATACATTCAAATGCACTGTAAGTGTGTGTGTTGTGTGTATATAATGTGTCTGTCTGTACTATATAAAGTCTGTGTGTGTATATATAATGTGTGTGCATTTAAAGGTGTGTGTTTGTCTGTACTATATATAAGTCTGTGTGTGTGTGTGTGTGTGTGTGTGTGTGTGTGTGTGTGTATATATATATATATATATATATATATATATACTGTGACCCAGCAGCAGAAGGACCAGAGGCAGTTGACTTAAGCTCTGGAATCCGTCTCCAACACCTGCTAGACACGCCCTCTTCTGCAGACACGCCCTCTGCAGACACACAGCTCTCTCCACCAGGAACCCCCCTTCCTTCTGGAGCCCAGCCCCAGTCTGCAGACTCACAGCCTTCATCTGTGGACCCTCTCTCTCTGGCTCACCCGGTAACAGTAGTGACGCTGTAGCCAGGAACGGGATCTGCTGTAACACGACACACACACGGTGAGACACGCACACACACTAAGTGGCAGATACTTTGAATTACAAGGTTAGAATCTTTCCTGGGTCCATTCTCCCCCTCCTCCTTCTCCCCTCTTCCCCCTTCTCCTCCTCCTTTCTCTCTCTCTCTCTCTCTCTTCTCATCTCTCTCCCCTTCTCTCTCTCTCTCTCTCTCTCTCTCTCTTTCCTCCTCTCTCTCTCCTCTCTCTCTCCCTTCTCTCTCCTCTCTCTCTCTCTCTTCTCTCTCTCTCTCTCTCTCTCCCTCTCTCCCTTCTCTCTCTCTCTCTCACTTCTCTCTCCCTTCTCTCTCTCTCTCTCTCCTCCTCTCTCTCTCTCCCTCTTTCCCATCTCCTCCCCCCTCCCCCTCTCCTCTCTCCTTCCTCCCTCTCTCTCTTTTCCCTCCTTCTCTCTCTCTCCACTCATCTCCCTCTCCCTCTCCTCCCTCCCTCTCCCTCTCCCCTCCCTCTCCCCTCTCTCTCTCCCTCCCTCTCTCTCTCTCTCCCTCTCCTCTCTCTCTCCCTCTCCCTCTGTCTCTCTCCCCCTCCTCTCTCTCTCTCTCTCAGATGGAGGGGTAGAGGAGGTGGAGGTAGGAAGATCTCCTTCTGTCCATCAGAGATCCTGGGACATGGGACAGAAGGAACCTTCGTCTTCCGGTCCAGTCTTCCATCCGTTGATGTTTATAAATTGGAGACTTAAAGCTTTATAACCCAGACTTAAAGCTTTATAACCCAGACTTAAAGCTTTATAACCAGACTTAAAGCTTTATAACCCAGACTTAAAGCTTTATAACCCAGACTTAAAGCTTTATAACCCAGACTTAAAGCTTTATAACCCAGACTTAAAGCTTTATAACCAAGACTTAAAGCTTTATAACCCAGACTTAAAGCTTTATAACCCAGACTTAAAGCTTTATAACCCAGACTTATAACTTTATAACCCAGACTTAAAGCTTTATAACCCAGACTTAAAGCTTTATAACCCAGACTTAAAGCTTTATAACCCAGACTTAAAGCTTTATAACCCAGACTTAAAGCTTTATAACCCAGACTTAAAGCTTTATAACCCAGACTTAAAGCTTTATAACCCAGACTTAAAGCTTTATAACCCAGACTTAAAGGTGGAATAATTGGAAATATGGATTTCTGACTCTTCAAGAGGACATGATATTAAAGCCAAAACAGTTATAACGTTTATTTAACAATCCCTGGAAAATGGCGCATAGTTGGTCATTGGTTTTAGTGGAGCTGGGGTTTCTCCTTGAACTCTCTGCATCGTATTGGTTTTAGTGGAGCTGGGGTGCTCCTTGAACTCTCTGCATCGTATTGGTTTTAGTGGAGCTGGGGTTCTCCTTGAACTCTCTGCATCGTATTGGTTTTAGTGGAGCTGGGGTTCTCCTTGAACTCTCTGCATCGTATTGGTTTTTAGTGGAGCTGGGGTTCTCCTTGAACTCTCTGCATCGTATTGGTTTTAGTGGGCTGGGGGTTCTCCTTGAACTCTCTGCATCTTATTGGTTTTAGTGGAGCTGGGTTCTCCTTGAACTCTCTGCATCGTATTGGTTTTTAGTGGAGCTGGGGGTCTCCTTGCTCCCCCCACACCAGACAATTTGAATTCTCTGCATCGTATTCTGTCGTTTTATTCATAACAATATTGTGTATTCATGACATAGTCATTATATATTCATGATATAGTTATAATGTATTCGTAATTTATTCATGATATAGTTATGATATAGTCATGATATATTAATGATATAGTTATCATTTATTAATTAGTTATTAATGATATAGTTATGATATGGTCATTATATATTAATGATACAGTTATATATTAATTATATATATATATATTCATGACAAAGTCATGACATAGTCATTATATATTCATGATATAGTTATATTATATTCATAATTTATTCATGATATAGTTATGATATAGTCATGATATATTAATGATATAGTTATAATTTATTCATAATTTATTCATGATATAGTTATGATATAGTCATGATATATTAATAATATAGTTATAATTTATTCATTATTTATTAATGATATAGTTATGATATAGTCATTATATATTAATGATATAGTTATAATTTATTAATTAGTTATTAATGATATAGTTATGATATGGTCATTATATATTAATGATACAGTTATATATTAATTATATATATATATTCATGACAAAGTCATGACATAGTCATTATATATTCATGATAAGTTCCTGATATGTGAAATTATCCAGGGGCCATTTTGACGGCCGTCGCGTGGCGTGAAATTGATCCTTCAGAGTGTTTTGACGTTGCAGAGCGAGAGGTCCAGCTGCTCCGAGGAATCGGACGAACATCCAAACGTCATCAGATACTACTGCACCGAGAGAGACAAACTGTTCACCTACATCGCTATAGAACTGTGTGCTGCTACGCTACAACAGGTAGGTAGATACTACTGCACCGAGAGAGACAAACTGTTCACCTACAACCTGGTAGTGTATATATATATAACCTGGTAGTGTGTATATATATATAACCTGGTAGTGTGTATATATATATACCTGGTAGTGTGTATATAACCTGGTAGTGTATATATATATAACCTGGTAGTGTATATATATATAACCTGGTAGTGTATATATATATATAACCTATTAGTGTATATATATAACCTGGTAGTGTGTATATAACCTGGTAGTGTATATATATATAACCTGGTAGTGTATATATATATATAACCTGGTAGTGTATATAATAACCTGGTAGTGTGTATATAACCTGGGAGTGTGTGTATATATATATATATATAACCTGGTAGTGTATATATATAACCTGGTAGTGTATATATATAACCTGGTAGTGTATATATATAACCTGGTAGTGTATATATATAACCTGGTAGTGTGTATATAACCTGGGAGTGTGTGTGTGTATATATATATATATATATATATATATATATATATAACCTGGTAGTGTGTATATAACCTGGTAGTGTATATATAACCTGGTAGTGTATATATAACCTGGTAGTGTATATATAACCTGGTAGTGTATATATATTACCTGGTAGTGTGTATATAACCTGGTAGTGTATATATAACCTGGTAGTGTATATATAATCTGGTAGTGTGTATATAACCTGGTAGTGTGTATATAACCTGGTAGTGTGTATATAACCTGGTAGTGTGTGTATATAACCTGGTAGTGTGTGTATATAACCTGGTAGTGTGTATATATAACCTGGTAGTGTGTATATAACCTGGTAGTGTATATGTATATAACCTGGTAGTGTATATATAATCTGGTAGTGTGTATATAACCTGGTAGTGTGTATATAGCCTGGTAGTGTATATTTATATAACCTGGTTGTGTGTATATATATATTACCTGGTAGTGTATATATACCCTGGTAGTGTATATATATAAATAACCTGGTAGTGTATATATATAACATTTACATTTAAGTCATTTAGCAGACGCTCTTATCCAGAGCGATTTACAAATTGGTGAATTCACCTTCTGACATCCAGTGGAACAGCCACTTTACAATAGTGCATCTAAATCATTTAAGGGGGGTGAGAAATTACTTTATCCTATCCTAGGTATTCTTTGAAGAGGTGGGGTTTCAGGTGTCTCCGGAAGGTGGTGATTGACTCCGCTGTCCTGGCGTCGGTTATAACCTGGTAGTGTATATATAACCTGGTAGTGTATGTATATATATATATATATATATATATATAAATAACCTGGTAGTGTATATATAACCTGGTAGTGTATATATATAACCTGGTTGTTTGTGTATATATAACCTGGTAGTGTATATATATATATATATAACCTGGTAGTGTATATATATATAACCTGGTAGTGTATATATAACCTGGTAGTGTATATATATATAACCTGGTAGTGTGTATATAACCTGGTAGTGTATATATATAACCTGGTAGTGTATATATAACCTGGTAGTGTATATATATAACCTGGTAGTGTGTATATAACCTGAAGTGTGTATATAACCTGGTAGTGTGTATATATAACCTGGTAGTGTATATATATATATAACCTGGTAGTGTGTATATAACCTGGTAGTGTGTGTATATAATCTGGTAGTGTATATATATATATAACCTGGTAGTGTATATATATATATATAACCTGGTAGTGTATATATAACCTGGTAGTGTGTATATATATCCTGGTAGTGTATATATAACCTGGTAGTGTATATATATAACCTGGTTGTTTGTGTATATAACCTGGTAGTGTATATATAACCTGGTAGTGTATATATATATATATATATAACCTGGTAGTGTGTATATATATCCTGGTAGTGTATATATAACCTGGTAGTGTATATATATAACCTGGTTGTTTGTGTATATAACCTGGTAGTGTATATATAACCTGGTAGTGTATATATAACCTGGTAGTGTATATATATATATAACCTGGTAGTGTGTATATAACCTGGTAGTGTATATATATAACCTGGTAGTGTATATATAACCTGGTAGTGTGTATATAACCTGGTAGTGTGTATATATAACCTGATAGTGTGTATATATAACCTGATAGTGTGTGTATATAATCTGGTAGTGTGTATATAACCTGGTAGTGCGTATATATAACCTGGTAGTGTATATATATAACCTGGTTGTGTGTATATATAACCTGATAGTGTGTATATATAACCTGATAGTGTGTATATATAACCTGGTAGTGTGTATATATAACCTGGTAGTGTATATATATAACCAGGTAGTGTGTATATATAACCTGGTAGTGTATATATATATATAACCTGGTAGTGTATATATATAACCTGGTAGTGTGTATATAACCTGGTAGTGTATATATATAACCTGGTAGTGTGTATATATATAATCTGGTAGTGTATATATAATCTGGTAGTGTGTATATAACCTGGTAGTGTGTATATAGCCTGGTAGTGTATATTTATATAACCTGGTTGTGTGTATATATATATTACCTGGTAGTGTATATATACCCTGGTAGTGTATATATATAAATAACCTGGTAGTGTATATATATAACATTTACATTTAAGTCATTTAGCAGACGCTCTTATCCAGAGCGATTTACAAATTGGTGAATTCACCTTCTGACATCCAGTGGAACAGCCACTTTACAATAGTGCATCTAAATCATTTAAGGGGGGGTGGTGAGAAGGATTACTTTATCCTATCCTAGGTATTCCTTGAAGAGGTGGGGTTTCAGGTGTCTCCGGAAGGTGGTGATTGACTCCGCTGTCCTGGCGTCGGTTATAACCTGGTAGTGTATATATAACCTGGTAGTGTGTATATATATATATATATATATATAAATAACCTGGTAGTGTATATATAACCTGGTAGTGTATATATATAACCTGGTTGTTTGTGTATATATAACCTGGTAGTGTATATATATATATATATATATATATATAACCTGGTAGTGTATATATATATAACCTGGTAGTGTATATATATATAACCTGGTAGTGTGTATATAACCTGGTAGTGTATATATAACCTGGTAGTGTGTATATAACCTGGTAGTGTATATATATAACCTGGTAGTGTGTATATAACCTGGTAGTGTGTATATATAACCTGGTAGTGTATATATATATATAACCTGGTAGTGTGTATATAACCTGGTAGTGTGTGTATAACCTGGTAGTGTGTGTATATAATCTGGTAGTGTATATATATATATAACCTGGTAGTGTATATATATATATATAACCTGGTAGTGTATATATAACCTGGTAGTGTGTATATATATCCTGGTAGTGTATATATAACCTGGTAGTGTATATATATAACCTGGTTGTTTGTGTATATAACCTGGTAGTGTATATATAACCTGGTAGTGTATATATATATATAACCTGGTAGTGTATATATATCCTGGTAGTGTATATATAACCTGGTAGTGTATATATATAACCTGGTTGTTTGTGTATATAACCTGGTAGTGTATATATAACCTGGTAGTGTATATATATATAACCTGGTAGTGTATATGTAACCTGGTAGTGTATATATATATAACCTGGTAGTGTGTATATAACCTGGTAGTGTATATATATAACCTGGTAGTGTATATATAACCTGGTAGTGTGTATATAACCTGGTAGTGTGTATATAACCTGGTAGTGTGTATATATAACCTGGTAGTGTATATATATATATAACCTGGTAGTGTGTATATAACCTGGTAGTGTGTATATATATATATATAACCTGGTAGTGTGTATATAACCTGGTAGTGTATATATAACCTGGCAGTGTGTATATATAATCTGGTAGTGTGTGTATAACCTGGTAGTGTATATATATATATATATAACCTGGTAGTGTGTATATAACCTGGTAGTGTATATATATATATAACCTGGTAGTGTGTATATAACCTGGTAGTTTGTGTATATAATCTGGTAGTGTGTATATAACCTGGTAGTGTGTATATAGCCTGGTAGTGTATATTTATATAACCTGGTCGTGTGTGTATATATATAACCTGGTAGTGTATATATAACCTGGTAGTGTATATATAACCTGGTAGTGTGTATATATATCCTGGTAGTGTGTATATATTACCTGGTAGTGTATATATAACCTGGTTGTGTGTATATATATAACCTGGTAGTGTATGTATAACCTGGTAGTGTATATATAACCTGGTAGTGTATATATACATAACCTGGAAGTATATATATATATAACCTGGTTGTGTGTATATAACCTGGAAGTGTATATATATAAACCTGGTAGTGTATATATAACCTGGTAGTGTGTATATATAACCTGGTATTGTGTATATATATATATATAACCTGGTAGTGTGTATATAACCTGGTAGTGTGTATATAACCTGGTAGTGTGTGTATATAACCTGGTAGTGTATATATATATAACCTGGTAGTGTATATATAATCTGGTAGTGTATATATATATATAACCTGGTAGTGTATATATAATCTGGTAGTGTATATATATAAATAACCTGGTAGTGTATATATAACCTGGTAGTGTGTATATATAAATAACCTGGTAGTGTATATATAACCTGGTAGTGTATATATATAAATAACCTGGTAGTGTATATATAACCTGGTAGTGTGTATATAACCTGGTAGTGTGTGTATATAACCTGGTAGTGTGTGTATATAATCTGGTAGTGTGTATATATAACCTGGAAGTGCGTATATATATAACCTGGTAGTGTATATATATATAACCTGGTTGTGTGTATATATAACCTGATAGTGTGTATATATAACCTGGTAGTGTGTATTTAACCTGGTAGTGTGTATATATAACCTGGTAGTGTATATATATAACCAGGTAGTGTGTATAATAAACCTGGTAGTGTGTATATATAACCTGGTAGTGTATATATATAACCTGGTAGTGTAGTTATATAACCTGGTAGTGTATATATAACCTGGTAGTGTATATATAACCTGGTTGTGTGTATATATATAACCTGGTAGTGTAGATATGTGGTCCTGTGTGGCTCAGTCGGTAGAGCATGGCGCTTGCAACGCCAAGCGTCGTGGGTTCGATTCCCGCTGGGGCCACCCATATGTAAAAGTAGTGGCCCCAGCCGACTTGTAAGTCGCTTTGGACAAAAGCGTCTGCTAAATGGGATATATTATTATTATTATTATTATTATATAACCTGGTAGTGTATATATAACCTGGTAGTGTGTATATAACCTGGTAGTGTGTGTATATAACCTGGTAGTGTATATATACATATAACCTGGTAGTGTGTATATATAACCTGGTATTGTGTGTATATATAACCTGTTAGTGTATGTATTTGTATAACCTGGTAGTGTATATATAACCTGGTAGTGTATATATATAACCTGGGAGTGTATATATAACCTGGTTGTGTGTATATATATAACCTGGTAGTGTATATATAACCTGTTAGTGTATGTATATATAACCTGTTAGTGTATGTATTTGTATAACCTGGTAGTGTATATATAACCTGGTAGTGTATATATATAACCTGGGAGTGTATATATAACCTGGTTGTGTGTATATATATAACCTGGTAGTGTATATATAACCTGTTAGTGTATGTATATATAACCTGTTAGTGTATGTATTTGTATAACCTGGTAGTGTATATATAACCTGGTAGTGTATATATATATACATAACCTGGAAGTATATATATATATAACCTGGTTGTGTGTATATAACCTGGTAGTGTATATATAACCTGGCAGTGTATATATAACCTGGCAGTGTGTATATAACCTGGTAGTGTATATATAACCTGGTTGTGTGTATATATATAACCTGGTAGTGTATATATAACCTGGTAGTGTGTATATATAACCTGGCAGTGTGTATATAACCTGGTAGTGTATAATAACCTGGTTGTGTGTATATATATAACCTGGTAGTGTATATATAACCTGGTAGTGTATATATAACCTGGTAGTGTGTATATATAACCTGGTAGTGTATGTATATATATAACCTGGTAGTGTGTATATAACCTGGTAGTGTATATATACATAACCTGGAAGTGTATATAACCTGTGTGTGTATATAACCTGGTAGTGTATATATAACCTGGCAGTGTGTATATAACCTGGTAGTGTGTATATATAACCTGGTAGTGTGTATATATAACCTGGTAGTGTGTATATAACCTGGTAGTGTATATATAACCTGGCAGTGTGTATATAACCTGGTAGTGTGTATATAACCTGGTAGTGTGTATATATAACCTGGTATTGTGTATATATATACCTGGTAGTGTATATATATAACCTGGTTGTGTGTATATATAACCTGGTAGTGTGTATATATAACCTGGTAGTGTGTGTATATATAACCTGGTAGTGTATATATAATAACCTGGTAGTGTGTATATATAACCTGGTAGTGTGTATATATAACCTGGTAGTGTATGTATATAACCTGGTAGTGTATATATATAACCTGGTAGTATATATATATAACCTGGTAGTATATATATAAATAACCTGGTAGTGTATATATAACCTGGTAGTGTGTATATATAACCTGGTAGTGTATATATAACCTGGTAGTGTGTATATATAACCTGGTAGTGTATATATAACCTGGTAGTGTGTATATAACCTGGTAGTGTGTATATAACATATAAAACCTGGTAGTGTATATATAACCTGGTAGTGTATATATAACCTGGTAGTGTGTATATAATCTGGTAGTGTGTATATAACCTGGTAGTGTGTATATATAACCTGGAAGTGTATATATATATATATATATATATATAACCTGGTAGTGTGTATATACCCTGGTAGTGTGTGTATATAATCTGGTAGTGTGTGTGTATAACCTGGTAGTGTGTATATATAACCTGGTAGTATATATATAACCTGGTAGTGTGTATATAACCTGGTAGTGTATATATATATAACCTGGTAGTGTGTATATAACCTGGTAGTTTGTGTATATAATCTGGTAGTGTGTATATAACCTGGTAGTGTGTATATAGCCTGGTAGTGTATATTTATATAACCTGGTCGTGTGTGTATATATATAACCTGGTAGTGTATATATAACCTGGTAGTGTATATATAACCTGGTAGTGTATATATATATAAATAACCTGGTAGTGTATATATAACCTGGTAGTGTGTATATATATCCTGGTAGTGTATATATAACCTGGTTGTGTGTATATATTACCTGGTAGTGTATATATAACCTGGTAGTGTGTGTATAACCTGGTAGTATATATAACCTGGTAGTGTATATATAACCTGGTAGTGTATATATAACCTGGTAGTGTGTATATATATATACATAACATGGAAGTATATATATATAACCTGGTTGTGTATATAACCTGGTTGTGTATATAACCTGGTAGTGTATATATAACCTGGCAGTGTGTATATAACCTGGTAGTGTGTATATATAACCTGGTAGTGTGTATATATAACCTGGTTGTGTGTATATATAACCTGGTAGTGTATATATAACCTGGCAGTGTGTATATAACCTGGTAGTGTATATAACCTGGTAGTGTGTATATATAACCTGGTATTGTATGTATATATATATATATATAACCTGGTAGTGTATATATATAACCTGGTTGTGTGTATATATAACCTGGTAGTGTGTATATATAACCTGGTAGTGTGTGTATATATAACCTGGTAGTGTATATATATATATAACCTGGTAGTGTGTATATATAACCTGGTAGTGTGTATATATAACCTGGTAGTGTATGTATATAACCTGGTAGTGTATATATATATAACCTGGTAGTATATATATATAACCTGGTAGTGTATATATATAAATAACCTGGTAGTGTATATATAACCTGGTAGTGTATATATAACCTGGTAGTGTGTATATATAACCTGGTAGTGTATATATAACCTGGTAGTGTGTATATAACCTGGTAGTGTGTATATAACATATATATAACCTGGTAGTGTATATATAACCTGGTAGTGTATATATAACCTGGTAGTGTGTGTATATAATCTGGTAGTGTGTATATAACCTGGTAGTGTGTGTATATATAACCTGGAAGTGTATATATATAATATATATATATAACCTGGTAGTGTGTATATACCCTGGTAGTGTGTGTATATAATCTGGTAGTGTGTATAACCTGGTAGTGTGTATATATAACCTGGTAGTATATATATAACCTGGTAGTGTGTATATAACCTGGTAGTGTATATATATATAACCTGGTAGTGTGTATATAACCTGGTAGTTTGTGTATATAATCTGGTAGTGTGTATATAACCTGGTAGTGTGTATATAGCCTGGTAGTGTATATTTATATAACCTGGTCGTGTGTGTATATATATAACCTGGTAGTGTATATATAACCTGGTAGTATATATAACCTGTAGTGTATATATATATAAATAACCTGGTAGTGTATATATAACCTGGTAGTGTGTATATATATCCTGGTAGTGTATATATAACCTGGTTGTGTGTATATATTACCTGGTAGTGTATATATAACCTGGTAGTGTGTGTATAACCTGGTAGTGTATATATAACCTGGTAGTGTATATATAACCTTGTAGTGTATATATAACCTGGTAGTGTGTATATATATATACATAACATGGAAGTATATATATATAACCTGGTTGTGTGTATATAACCTGGTAGTGTATATATAACCTGGCAGTGTGTATATAACCTGGTAGTGTATATATAACCTGGTTGTGTGTATATATAACCTGGTAGTGTATGTATATATATAACCTGGTAGTGTGTATATAACCTGGTAGTGTATATATACATAACCTGGAAGTATATATATAACCTGGTTGTGTGTATATAACCTGGTAGTGTATATATAACCTGGCAGTGTGTATATAACCTGGTAGTGTGTATATATAACCTGGTAGTGTGTATATATAACCTGGTTGTGTGTATATATAACCTGGTAGTGTATATATAACTTGGCAGTGTGTATATAACCTGGTAGTGTGTATATAACCTGGTAGTGTGTATATATAACCTGGTATTGTGTATATATATATATATATATATAACCTGGTAGTGTGTATATAACCTGGTAGTGTGTATATAACCTGGTAGTGTATATATACATATAACCTGGTAGTGTGTATATATAACCTGGTATTGTGTATATATATATATATATAAATAACCTGGTAGTGTATATATAACCTGGTAGTGTATATATATAACCTGGGAGTGTATATATAACCTGGTTGTGTGTATATATATAACCTGGTAGTGTATATATAACCTGTTAGTGTATGTATATATAACCTGTTAGTGTATGTATTTGTATAACCTGGTAGTGTATATATAACCTGGTAGTGTATATATATAACCTGGGAGTGTATATATAACCTGGTTTGTGTATATATATAACCTGGTAGTGTATATATAACCTGTTAGTGTATGTATATATAACCTGTTAGTGTATGTATTTGTATAACCTGGTAGTGTATATATAACCTGGTAGTGTATATATATATACATAACCTGGAAGTATATATATATAACCTGGTTGTGTGTATATAACCTGGTAGTGTATATATAACCTGGCAGTGTATATAAACCTGGCAGTGTGTATATAACCTGGTAGTGTATATAAACCTGGTAGTGTGTATATATAACCTGGTAGTGTATGTATATATATAACCTGGTAGTGTGTATATAACCTGGTAGTGTATATATACATAACCTGGAAGTATATATAACCTGGTTGTGTGTATATATATAACCTGGTTGTGTGTATATATATAACCTGGTAGTGTATATATAACCTGGTAGTGTATATATAACCTGGTAGTGTGTATATATAACCTGGTAGTGTATGTATATATAAACCTGGTAGTGTGTATATAACCTGGTAGTGTATATATACATAACCTGGAAGTATATATAACCTGGTAGTGTATATATAACCTGGTAGTGTGTATATAACCTGGTAGTGTGTATATATAACCTGGTAGTGTGTATATATAACCTGGTTGTGTGTATATATACCTGGTAGTGTATATATAACCTGGCAGTGTGTATATAACCTGGTAGTGTGTATATATAACCTGGTATTGTATATATAATCTGGTAGTGTATATATATATATAAACCTGGTAGTGTATATATAACACTGGTAGTGTATATATATAAATAACCTGGTAGTGTATATATAATCTGGTAGTGTATATATATATATAAACCTGGTAGTGTGTATATAACCTGGTAGTGTGTGTATATAACCTGGTAGTGTGTATATAACCTGGTAGTACGTATATATAACCTGGTAGTGTGTATATATAACCTGGTAGTGTGTATATATAACCTGCTAGTGTGTATATAACCTTGTAGTGTGTATATAACCTGTTAGTGTGTATATAACCTGGTAGTGTGTATATAACCTGGTAGTGTGTTTATATAATCTGGTAGTGTGTATATAACCTGGTAGTGCGTATATATAACCTGGTAGTGTATATATATAACCTGGTTGTGTGTATATAAACCTGGTAGTGTATATATAACCTGGTAGTGTGTGTATATATAACCTGGTAGTGTATATATATATAACCTGGTAGTGTGTATATATAACCTGGTAGTGTGTATATATAACCTGGTAGTGTATGTATATAACCTGGTAGTGTATATATATAACCTGGTAGTATATATATAACCTGGTAGTGTATATATATAAAATAACCTGGTGTGATATAACCTGGTAGTGTGTATATATAACCTGGTAGTGTATATATAACCTGGTAGTGTGTATATAACCTGGTAGTGTGTATATAACCTGGTAGTGTATATATAACCTGGTAGTGTGTATATATAACCTGGTAGTGTGTGTATATAATCTGGTAGTGTGTATATAACCTGGTAGTGTGTATATAAACTGTGTATATATATATATATATAATATATATAACCTGGTAGTGTGTATATACCCTGGTAGTGTGTGTATATTCTGGTAGTGTGTGTATAACCTGGTAGTGTGTATATATAACCTGGTATATATATAAACCTGGTAGTGTGTATATAACCTGGTAGTGTATATATATATAACTGGTAGTGTGTATATAACCTGGTAGTTTGTGTATATAATCTGGTAGTGTGTATATAACCTGGTAGTGTGTATATAGCCTGGTAGTGTATATTTATATAACCTGGTCGTGTGTATATATATAACCTGGTAGTGTATATATAACCTGGTAGTGTATATATAACCTGGTAGTGTATATATATATAAATAACCTGGTAGTGTATATATAACCTGGTAGTGTGTATATATATCCTGGTAGTGTATATATAACCTGGTTGTGTGTATATATTACCTGGTAGTGTATATATAACCTGGTAGTGTGTATAACCTGGTAGTGTGTATATATAACCTGGTAGTGTATATATAATCTTGTAGTGTGTATATAACCTTGGAGTGTGTATTTTATATATAACCTGGTAGTGTATATATAACCTGGTAGTGTGTATATATATATATATATAAATAACTGGTAGTGTATATATAACCTGGTGTGTGTATATATATATATAACCTGGTAGTGTATATAACCTGGTAGTGTATATATATATAAATAACTTGGTAGTGTATATATATAACCTGGTAGTGTGTATATAACCTGTTATGTATACCTGGTAGTGTATATATAACCTGGTAGTGTATATATATAACCTGGTAGTGTGTATATATAACCTGGTAGTGTGTATATAACCTGGTAGTGTGTGTATATAACCTGGTAGTGTGTGTATATAACCTGGTAGTGTATATATATAATAGTGTGTGTATATAACCTGGTAGTGTGTATATAACCTGGTAGTGTGTATATATAATCTGGTAGTGTATATATATATACCTGGTAGTGTGTATATATAACCTGGTAGTGTATATATATAATATGGTAGTGTATATATATAAATAACCTGGTAGTGTATATATAACCTGGTAGTGTATATAACCTGGTAGTGTATATATAACCTGGTAGTGTGTATATAACCTGGTAGTGTGTATATAACCTGGTAGTGTATATATATATATACCTGGTAGTGTATATAACCTGGTAGTTTGTGTATATAATCTGGTAGTGTGTATATAACCTGGTAGTGTGTATATAGCCTGGTAGTGTATATTTATATAACCTGGTCGTGTGTGTATATATATAACCTGGTAGTGTATATATAACCTGGTAGTGTATATATAACCTGGTAGTGTGTATAACCTTAGTGTGTATATATAACCTGGTAGTGTATATATAATCTTGTAGTGTGTATATAACCTGTAGTGTGTATATATATATATATAACCTGGTAGTGTGTATATAACCTGGTAGTGTGTATATATATATATAAATAACCCTGGTAGTGTGTATATATATATATAACCTGGTAGTGTATATAACCTGGTAGTGTATATATATATAAATAACTTGGTAGTGTATATATAACCTGGTAGTGTGTATATAACCTGTTATGTATATATAACCTGGTAGTGTATATATAACCTGGTAGTGTATATATATAATCTGGTAGTGTGTATATATAACCTGGTAGTGTGTATATAACCTGGTAGTGTGTATATAACCTGGTAGTGTATATATATAATCTGGTAGTGTGTGTATATAACCTGGTAGTGTGTATATAACCTGGTAGTGTGTATATATAATCTGGTAATAAATATATATTATATATATATATATATATATATATATATAACCTGGTAGTGTGTATATAACCTGGTAGTGTATATATATATATGGTATATATATATAATATGGTAGTGTATATATGTAACCTGGTAGTGTATATATAACCTGGTAGTGTGTATATATAACCTGGAGTGTGTATATAACCTGGTAGTGTGTATATATAATATGGTAGTGTGTATATATATAACCTGGTAGTGTATATATAACCGGTGTGTGTATATATAATCTGGTAGTGTGTATATATAACCTGGTAGTGTGTATATATAATATGGTAGTGTATATATATAAACCTGGTAGTGTATATATATAACCTGGTAGTGTATATATATAACCTGGTAGTGTGTATATATAACCTGGTAGTGTGTATATAACCTGGTAGTGTGTATATATAATATGGTAGTGTATATATATATGGTAGTGTATATATAATCTGGTAGTGTGTATATATATATATATATATATATATATATATATATATATATAAACCTGGTAGTGTATATATAACCTGGTAGTGTATATATAACCTGGTAGTGTATATATATATAACCTGGTAGTGTATATATAACCTGGTAGTGTATATATATAACCTGGTAGTGTGTATATAACCTGGTTGTGTGTGTTTATATAACCTGGTAGTGCATATATATATATACCTGGAAGTATATTTATATATGGAAGTATATAACCTGGTAGTGGTAGTGTATATATATAACCTGGTAGTGTGTATATATATAACCTGGTAGTGTATATATATATAACCTGGTAGTGTATATATGTAACCTGGTAGTGTATATATATAACCTGGTAGTGTATATGTATTACCTGGTAGTGTGTATATATATATAACCTGTGATATATATATACTTCTGTAGTATATATAACCTGGTAGTGTGTATATAACCTGGTATTGTATATAAACCTGGTATTGTATATAACCTGGTAGTGTGTATATATATTGTAACCTGGTAGTGTATATAACCTGGTAGTGTGTATA
The DNA here is from genome assembly GCF_036934945.1 of Oncorhynchus masou masou. Lineage (NCBI taxonomy): Eukaryota > Metazoa > Chordata > Actinopteri > Salmoniformes > Salmonidae > Oncorhynchus > Oncorhynchus masou. The sequence continues at coordinate 4,354 of NW_027009562.1, read as the reverse complement.
TAACCTGGTAGGTATAAACCTGGTAGTGTGTATATATATATATAACCTGTTAGTGTATATATATAACCTGGTAGTGTGTATATATATATAACCTGGTAGTGTGTATATAACCTGGTAGTGTATATAACCTGGTGTGTATATATAACCTGGTATATACCTGGTAGTGTATATATAACCTGGTAGTGTGTATAACCTGGTAGTGTATATATAACCTGGTAGTGTATATATAACCTTGTAGTGTATATATAACCTGGTAGTGTGTATATATATATACATAACATGGAAGTATATATATATAACCTGGTTGTGTGTATATAACCTGGTAGTGTATATATAACCTGGCAGTGTGTATATATAGTGTATATATAACCTGGTTGTGTGTGTATGTATATATAACCTGGTAGTGTATATATAGTGTATATATACATAACTGGTAGTGTGTGTATATAACCTGGTAGTGTATATATAACCTGGTATAACCTGGAAATGTATATATAACCTGGTAGTGTGTATATATTACCTGGTAGTGTAATATATAACCTGGTAGTGTATATATAACCTGGTAGTGTGTATATAACCTGGTAGTGTGTATATATAACTTGGTATTGTATATATAACCTGGTAGTGTATATATAACCTTATATAACCTGGTAGTGTGTATATATAACCTGGTAGTGTGTATATATAATATAACCTGGTATGTGTATATATATATATATAACCTATATATAACCTGGTAGTGTGTATATATAACCTGGTAGTGTATATATAACCTGGTAGTGTATATATATATATAACCTGGTAGTGTATATATAACCTGGTAGTGTATATATATATAAATAACTTGGTAGTGTATATATAACCTGGTAGTGTGTATATAACCTGTTATATATATAACCTGGTTGTATATATAACCTGGTAGTGTATATAACCTGGTAGTGTATATATACCCTGGTAGTGTGTATATAACCTGGTAGTGTGTGTATATAACCTATGTGTGTATATAACCTGGTAGTGTGTATATAAATCTGTAGTGTGTGTATATATAACCTGGTATGTGTATATAACCTGGTAGTGTGTATATATAATCTGGTAGTGTATATATATAACCTGGTAGTGTGTATATATAACCTGGTAGTGTATATATAAATAACCTGGTAGTGTATATATAACCTGGTAGTGTGTATATATAACCTGGTGGAGTGTGTGTATATAACCTGGTATTGTATATATAACCTGGTAGTGTATATATATATAACCTGGTAGTGTGTATATAACCTGGTAGTTTGTGTATATAATCTGGTAGTGTATATATAACCTGGTGGTGTGTATATATATATATATAAATAACCTGGTATTGTATATATATAACCTGGTAGTGTATATATAACCTGGTATTGTATATATAACCTGGTAGTGTATATAAATAACCTGGTATTGTATATATAACCTGGTATTGTGTATATAATCCTGGTAGTGTATATATAACCCGGTTGTGTGTATATATTATATATATATAACCTGGTAGTGTATAACCTGGTAGTATAACCTGGTAGTGTATATATAATCTTGTATAATAACCTTGTAGTGTATATATATAACCTGTTGTATAATAACCTGGTAGTGTGTATATATAATATAAATAACTGGTAGTGTATATATATAACCTGGTAGTGTATATATATATATAACCTGGTAGTGTATATATAACCTGGTAGTGTATATATATATAAATAACTGGTAGTGTATATATATAACCTGTTAGTGTATATATAACCTGGTGTGTATATATAACCTGGTAGTGTATATATATAAATCTGGTAGTGTGTATATATATATATATAACCTGGTAGTGTGTGTATATAACCTGGTAGTGTATATATAAATCTGGTAGTGTGTGTATATAACCTGGTAGTGTGTATATAACCTGGTAGTGTGTATATATGACCTGGTAGTGTATATATATATAAATAACCTGGTAGTGTATATATAACCTGGTAGTGTACATAACCTGGTAGTGTATATATGACCTGGTAGTGTATATGTAACCTGGTAGTGTATATATAACCTGGTAGTGTGTATATATAACCTGGTAGTGTGTAACCTGGTAGTGTGTATATATAATATGGTAGTGTGTATATATATATAACCTGGTAGTGTATATAACCCTGGTAGTGTGTATATATAACCTGGTAGTGTGTATATATAACCTGGTAGTGTGTATATATATAATATGGTAGTGTATATATAAGCCTGGTAGTGTATATATAAACCTGGTAGTGTATATATAACCTGGTAGTGTATATATATAACCTGGTAGTGTGTATATAACCCGGTAACCTGGTAGTGTATATATAATATGGTAGTGTATATATAACCTGGTAGTGTATATATATATATATAACCTGGTAGTGTATATATAACCTGGTAGTGTATATATGACCTGGTAGTGTATATATATAAATAACCTGGTAGTGTATATATAACCTGGTAGTGTATATATATAGCCTGGTAGTGTGTATATAACCTGGTTGTGTTTATATAACCTGGTAGTGCATATATATATATATATATATATAAATAAATAAATAAATAAATAAATAAATAAATAAATAACACAGAGTATATTTCTATATAACCTGGAAGTATATAACCACATTAGTGTAGTCATATAACCTGGTAGTGTATATATATAACCTGGTAGTGTGTATATATAACATAATTGGTAGCATATATATATAACCTGGTAGTGTATATATGTAACCTGGTAGTGTATATATGTAACCTGGTAGTGTATATGTATTACCTGGTAGTGTGTATACATATATATAACCTGGTAGTATATATATATAACCTGGTAGTATATATATATAACCTGGTAGTGTGTATATAACCTGGTATTGTATATATAACCTGGTATTGTGTATATAACCTGGTAGTGTGTATATAACCTGGTATTGTATATATAACCTGGTAGTGTGTATATAACCTGGTAGTGTGTATATAACCTGGTAGTGTGTATATAACCTGGTAGTGTGTATATAACCTGGTAGTGTATATATAACCTGGTAGTGTGTATATATATATAACCTGGTAGTGTGTATATATATATAACCTGGTAGTGTGTATATAACCTGGTAGTGTGTATATAACCTGGTAGTGTATATATAACCTGGTATTGTATATATTACCTGGTAGTGTATATATAACCTGGTAGTGTGTGTATAACCTGGTAGTGTATATATAACCTGGTAGTGTATATATAACCTGGTAGTGTATATATAACCTGGTAGTGTGTATATATATATACATAACATGGAAGTATATATATATAACCTGGTTGTGTGTATATAACCTGGTAGTGTATATATAACCTGGCAGTGTGTATATAACCTGGTAGTGTATATATAACCTGGTTGTGTGTATATATAACCTGGTAGTGTATGTATATATATAACCTGGTAGTGTGTATATAACCTGGTAGTGTATATATACATAACCTGGAAGTATATATAACCTGGTTGTGTGTATATAACCTGGTAGTGTATATATAACCTGGCAGTGTGTATATAACCTGGTAGTGTGTATATATAACCTGGTAGTGTGTATATATAACCTGGTTGTGTGTATATATAACCTGGTAGTGTATATATAACCTGGCAGTGTGTATATAACCTGGTAGTGTGTATATAACCTGGTAGTGTGTATATATAACTTGGTATTGTATATATATATATATATATATATATATATATATATATATATATATATATATATATATATATATAAAACCTGGTAGTGTGTATATAACCTGGTAGTGTGTGTATATAACCTGGTAGTGTATATATACATATAACCTGGTAGTGTGTATATATAACCTGGTATTGTGTGTGTATATATATATATATATATATATATATATATATATATATATATATATATATAAATAACCTGGTATTGTATATATAACCTGGTAGTGTATATATAACCTGGGAGTGTATATATAACCTGGTTGTGTGTATATATATAACCTGGTAGTGTATATATAACCTGTTAGTGTATGTATATATAACCTGTTAGTGTATGTATTTGTATAACCTGGTAGTGTATATATAACCTGGTAGTGTATATATATAACCTGGGAGTGTATATATAACCTGGTTGTGTGTATATATATAACCTGGTAGTGTATATATAACCTGTTAGTGTATGTATTTGTATAACCTGGTAGTGTATATATAACCTGGTAGTGTATATATATATACATAACCTGGAAGTATATATATATAACCTGGTAGTGTATATATAACCTGGCAGTGTATATATAACCTGGCAGTGTGTATATAACTTGATT